>NC_067418.1:29392612-29695642 GCF_009764475.1 Pristis pectinata
TTAGCATAACACTCTACAGCACCAACAACCCGGGTTCAAATCCGGCCACCATCTGTAAGGAGTTTGTATGTTCTCCGTGTCCGTGTGGGCTTCCTCCAGGTGCTCCGGTTTCCTCCCACATTCCAAAGACGTACAGGTTTGGAAGCTGTAGGCATGCTATGTTGGCGCCAGAAGCGTGGCGACACTTGCGGGCTGCCCCCAGAACACTCTACGCAAAAAGATGTATTTCACTGTGTTTCAATGTACATGTGACTAATAATGATCTTATCTCTCAGTGAAGAAGTTTCCCCTCAGATTCCCCTTAAATATTTCACCTTTCACCCTAAAACAATGACTTCTAGTCTCACCCAACCCGAGGGGAAAAAGCCTACATGCATTCACCCTATCTATACCCCTCATAATTTTGTGTATCTCTATAAGATCTCCCCTCATTCTCCTGCACTCCAGGGAATAAAGTCCTAACCTATTCAACTTTTCCCTATAACTTAAGTCCCAGCAACATCCTTGTAAATTTTCTCTGCACTCTTTCAAGCTTATTGATATCTTTCCTGTAGGTAGGTGGCCAGAACTGCACACGATACTCTAAATTCAGCCACACCAACATCTTGAACAACTTCAACACAACATCCCAGCTCCTGAATTCAATGCCCTGATTTAAGACTACCAACATGCCAAAATCTCTCTTTATGATCCTATCTACCTGTGATGCCACTTTCAAGGAATTATGGATCTGTATTGCCAGGTCCCTTTGTTCTACCACACACTTCAGAGCCCTACCATTCACTGTGCAAGTCTTACCCTGATTTGTCCTCCCAAAGTGCATCACCTCACACTTGCCTGCATTAAATTCCATCTGTGATTTTTCAGCCCAATTTCCTTGCTGGTCAAGATCATGTTGCAAGCTTTGGTAGCCTTCCTCACTGTCCACTACGCACCTCAGCTTGGCATCATCAAAAAACTTGCTGATCCAGTTTACCACATTATCATCTAATTCATTAATATAGATGATGAACAACAGCAGACCCAGCACCGATCCCTGTGACACGCCACTAGTAACAGGCCTCCAGACAGAGAGACAACCATCTACTACCACTCTCTGGCTTCTCCAGTGAAGCCAATGTTGAATCCAGTTGACAACTTCATCCTGAAGGCCAAGTGACTTAACCTTCTGGACCAGCCTCCCGTGAGGGACTTCTGAAAAGCCTTGGACCGCAGCAAGCTGTCAAGAAGTTGGTAAGAAACATCAATAGTTCCACAGTCAGGGCATCAGTGGCACACTGCCCAAGGACTATAGTATTTACCTTTTGGAGATAACTTTGCCTTTCAGAAAATCAGTACTTGATTCTCCATATCCAGAAAAGCTCAGTGCAGGACTGGTGATAAATACAGAAGCAAGTCCAGGCAGCAAACTGAGTTAAGCATGATCTAAGTCCATTTAATCTAAGCATGAAAAGGGAAAATAGGAAACAAATATGCACAGCGAACATTACTTAACTTGAAAAAGTCAGGGTCTCCATAAGCTCAATAATGAAATTGTCCAACCAATGCAATGGAGAACAAAATAATGCAGAAAAAACAAGAAAATACAAGCCAGAGGAAGTCATAATCAAAATTGCAATGGCTGGATTTGATCAAACTTGGATCACCAAGCTACAAAGGGGTTATTCAGTTAAAAGAATCACTGATGTTAACCCATTGTATCATGGTAAACACAAAAAATTTACAAGTAAATTAGAAATATATGACAAACAGATAAGTGACTAAATTGAAAAAATCTACAACAGAATGAATTCCCCCATAAAAGTAAGAAAAACCCGTGGCCTCTTTTGAAGAAAAGGCACCCTTTGCAGTTTCTCTCAATGAACGATGGGCTGGCAAGATACCTCCAAGTTCTGAGTTTGTCTGTACCTCAGCTGTTTTCTGCTGCTCCACGATTCATCTATGACAGAAGCTTGGGCTCGCCTAGTTAATGCTTTCTACTTCTTAGGGCAAAGGACAGCTTTACAACATAAAATCTACTACATCTGCACAGCCACATAAAAGCAATAATATATTAAAGACAAATAAAACTTTGCTGTGAGAACATTAAGCGACTGAATCCGATTGCATGCACAGTCTATAACAAGTGGGGGGACGTCTCCTGCTTCCTGGGGGTGCTGAAGATCTTTCATTAGTTACTCCAGTCAATAACTCCTCACTGTTACAACAGAGAAGGGCCCCGGGTCCTCTCCGGAGAACCTCTAACGTGAACTCCGGCTCGGTGGAGCGCCGACACCGCCGAGCGCAGGCCGCGGCCCCGAAGGCTCCACCCGCCACCCACTGCCCTGGGCCAGGCTCGCAGCCGCCGCAAGCCACCGCCGCTCAGGTGCGCAGGCCCAGCCACCGGAGGTCGTGCGATTACTGCACCTACTGTCAAGCCCAGGGAGGAGCGCAGAGTCCCTCGGAGCCGGTATCTCGATCGCCCGCCGCCACTCCCTCCCTCCCTCGCCGTGTGTCCAGACCCACTCGCCACCTCCTCCGGCTGACGTGGAACTGCTGCCGCAACACAGACGGTGGCCGGGCGGGCGGGCGAACGAACGAACGGAACGCGTTGCTGCCAGCCACGTCACACTTCGTCCTTCAATAAACCGACAGGCCTGCCGATCACTGGAGCTCGGATAATGTGTAACCTGGATTTTGTAGCTGTTAGCAGTCAGATTGCATATTGGTTCACTGTTTCCGATTATAACTGTCAATCCAATTCAGGATCCCTAAAAGTGATAGCTCCGGTCTCAGACTAAAAAGTAGTCTCCAAGTGTAATGAATAAATTTGATGTGAGTGTATCATTTTTTTCTCAATAATTTCTCTCCACATCTGGAAATGTCGACCCAGCAACCAACGTGGCTATAATTTACTTAGAGCCTTAACCTACGGCTATTTAGAATGATTCAAACCATTTAGTTTCTGCCTGGGACTCTCCCCCAACCCCCTTACATAATCTACATCGAGAATCAGAATCAGGTGTATTACCACTGTCTTATGTGACGTGAAATTTGTTGTTTTGCGGCAGTAATACAGTGCAAGACATAAAAAAAACAATAACTGCAAAATAAATAAATAGTGCAGAAAGAAAAGGAACAATGAGGTAGTATTCAGAAATCTGGTGACTGAGGGGAAGAAGCTGCTCCTGAATCGCTGAGTGCGGGTCTTCAGGCTCCTGTAGCTCATGTCCCCGATGGTGAGGGTCCTTAATGGTGGATGCCGCCTTCTTGAAGCACCATCTCTTGAAGATATCCTCCACGGTGGGGAGGGTCGTGCCCGTGATGGATCTGGCTGAGTCTACAACCCTCTGCAGCCTCTTGCGATCCTGCGTATTGGATCCTCCATACCAGGCAGTGATGCATCCAGTCAGAATGCTCTCCACCGTACACCTATAGGAATCTGCAAGAGTGGTAACATACCAAATCTCCTCAAACTCCTAATGAAGTAGAGCCACTGGCATGCCTTCTTCATGATTGCATCAATGTGTTGGACTCAGGATAGATCCTCAGAGATGTTGGTGCCCAAGAATTTAAAGCTGTTCACCCTTTCCACCTCTGACCCCTTAATGAGGACTGGTGTGTGTTCTCCTGACTTCCCCTTCCTGAAGTCCACAATCAATTCCTTGCTCTTGCTGATGTTGAGTGTGAGGTTGTTGTTGCAACACCACTCAACCAGCTGATCTATTTCACTCCTATACGCCTCCTTATTCCCATCTGAGATTTTACCAACAACAGTGGTGTCATCTGCAAATTTATAGATGGCCTAGCCACGCAATCATGCATGTAGAAAGAGTAGAGCAATGGGCTAAGCACGCATCCTTGAGGTGTTCCTGTGTTGATCGTCAGCAAGGAGGAGATGTTACTACTGATCCGCACTGACTGTGGTCTCCCGATGAGGAAGTCAAGGATCCAGTTGCAGAGGGAGGTACAGAGGCCCAGGTTTTCAAGCTTGGTGATTAATACTGAAGGAATGATGGTGTTGAACGCTGAGCTGTAAACGATAAACAGCAGCCTGACATATGTTTTGCTGTTGTCTAGGTGCTCCAAAGCTGAGTGGAGAGCCAGTGAGACAGGTGAATTGCAGTGGGTCCTGGTCCTTGTTCAGGCAGGAGTTAATTCTAGCCTAACCAACCTCTCAAAGCACTTCATTACGGTAGATGTGAGTGTGACTGGTCGATAGTTGTTGAGGCAGCTCACCCTGCTCTTCTTGGGCACCAGTCTGATTGCTGCCCTTTTGAAGCAGATGGGAACCTCATACTGCAGCAGTGAGAAGTTGAAGATGTCCATGAACACTCCAGCCAGTTGGTCGGCACAGGTTTTCAGTACCAGCTGGGTACACTGTTGGGTCCTGACACCTTGTGTGGGTTCACCCTTTTGAAGGATGTTCTGATGTCACAGGGTCGCCGGAAGCTGTGGGGATTCGCACAGGTGTAATGTTATTCTCCCTTTCAAAGCGTGCATAAAAGGCATTGAGCTCATCAGGGATCCATCTCCTGATCACTTCCCATTAAGTAATGAAAATCTATTTCACGTAACGACGTGACTCTGTTTGTAAACAAAATAAAGATGTTGGCTCTACCATTGGTTAGCGGAGAATTCCACTTTGTATCTTTTTTCTACAAAAGTATTTTTCTAACTTGCATTTTAGTTCTAATTATACCTTTTCGTTACCATTTCACAGTTCACTCGACACAACCTAATGGTGTTTTCCTTCATCAAAATCCTTTCATAACCTTGAAACCTTTTTAAAGCTTCGCCTCTACTGTTAGACTGAACTGGATACAAAGCAGACAAGGAAAATGCCTCTTATACCGATGGAAATTGAAATACGTTTTAGCTGCAGTTTTGTCCTGATAACATCTTTGTAAATCTCCTCTGCATCCATTGCGGTGCCATCATTTCTTGTCTCCAGTGTGGCAACCAGAATGGTACACGATATTTGGAGGAAAGCCATGCGGTCACAGGGAAAACATGCAAAATCAAGAACATGGACAAGCAGCCTCAGAGGTCAAGATCGACCCTGGGTTTCCAGAGGTATGAGGCAGCAGCACTACCTGCTACAGTACTGTTAGCCTTCTTTTATTACTCCTCTATTCTGATTGAAAACACTGTAATCACCGTGGTAAGCAGCCAGCAGTGCACTCATTAAACTATGTTTCCATAAGAGCTATAATATCTTATATTCATGTGTCAGTCAGTGCCCTCAAGTCATCCTCCTAATTCATTCTTTGCATTTAGCAATATTTGGATATATTCAGTCTTTGAACTCCTTTATTCTAACTTTTATTTTCTTTGCCCTCAAACTCACTCATTAATTTTATGCCTTCCATTCCCACTTCTGCTTTTCTCTCTGCTGAATCCTTTCTCATTTGCTAATCTCCCTCCCAGGCTGGTTTAACCCCTTGCCAATAGCACGAACATTTCTGCATATTTGCATATTGGTCCCAAACTTGTTGAGGGACAATCTGTCTGGTCTGTACAAGTCCCACCTTCACCAGAACCAGTCCCTGTGCCCCAGCAACCTAAAGCCCTCCCACATACACCATCTTTCCAATCACACATTCATTTACACAATTTTTCCAGTTCTATACTCACTGGTAGGTCCTGCTTAATCTGTTCCCCAAATCCTTGAAATATGCCTTCAGGGTACCACCTCTTTTTCGACCTCATTTGCTGGCACCAGCATAGACCACAACCTCTGGTGGTTCGCCCTCTAGTTCCAGGGTGTTTTGCAGCAATTCTATGATAATTTTGATCCTAGCATCAGGGAAGAAATATATCATCATGGAATCACATCTGCAACTACATAAATGCCTATCTGCCACACTAACAAGAAATTTCATTATAGTTATTGCTCTTTTTTACCTTCCTCCTTGTTTTTCTCTCCTTCCTAGTTCTGATCAAGGGTCTTGGGTATGAAACATCAACTATTTCTCTCTCCACAGATGCTGCCTAACACGCCGAGTGTTTCCAGTATTTTCTCTTTTTATCTGCGATCTGCAAGTCCACACTAAACAATTCCTCAAGATCTAACCTAAAATGTTCAGGAAATTGTACCTCTTTTGAGTGTCTTTAGCCTAACCACTTGTTTATCGTCTGGAAGTCCCTGCACAAAATTGCAGCATGTGAGCCACTGGTAGAAGAAACAAAATACATTTCTGCATTCTCATTGGCCAGACATTAAATTGTGCGCTGCACTCACATTGACCAAGGATCAATAATGTGATGCATTCTCATGGGCCCAATATTTTTTAGTAGAAATACTAAATATGCTGTAATGGATTAGTGCTCTGCAGGGTAGCACGAAGTGTATACATTCATCCTTAACTTCCTGATCTGAAGGCCACAGCCAGATGCCTCTTAATCAAAAATTAATTGTGTTTTATGAAAATGCCCACTTTTTCAGCTGAAGCAGCTTTGTCATCATTAAAGTCCAGATCTGCACATATACACTTTCCATCAAGCTTGAAATCTATACTGCAATATTTGGTGCTATCTTTGGATACAACAGTCATCATTGAATAATCAGTACTTATTAACAAGGCTGAATATTTAATACCTAATACATGTTACTTCTACAAGCTTATATTCCAGACTGTTACTGTTGCAATGTATATCACATGACTCCTTTGTACGATCATATTTTAGTATGCCGTATATGTAAGTACACTACACTGCTCTTCCCTTTAAAATAAATGCAACCATCTTTCGTTTTCAGTAAACTTATTACTTCTATATCTCATGCAAAAGTAATAATAATATGGATATGTACAATGAAACAAATTTTAGATCTGTCTATCCATGTGTTTACAAAGTCATATAGATATTCTCACCAATCTAATTTCTTTTTCATTTCCACATTCAGGAAAAACTTCTAAACCTGCCAGAACAAGTGCAGTCAACAGACATGTTCTGAAGGCAATCTATCTTCTGCTGTTTGAATCGATGTTGGTCTGGGTGTTGGTCTCACTAATGACTCTGTCGGAGCCCACTTAGAACTTCAAATAGCAATTTCCCATTTCTCTGCATCCATTTTGTGAGGAAGATTCACAACTTGGACACAATGATTGGCCTGAAGTCTTACCTCTTTGAAACCTGACTTGAGATGGCAAGTATGACAATCTTAGTATAAAGTTTGGCTGTAGTAAGCTCAACCTTGCTTGCAATTGATTTTCAATGAGATATACTCCCCCAGCATGTACCCCAGAGCACAATGTGGAATAGATCGATACTCTAAGAGGAAAAAATTCATACAATATTTCATAATGAAAAAATAAAATCATTTTAGTATATGCTTCATTGTGGCATCTTTGATTATTCTGACAGATTGTTCAGCCAGTGGATGCTGGGTGATAGGGAATACAGAGGTATATTTGATACTGTTCCTTCTTACAGAATTTTTTAACTGCCACAGGTAAAATTGTGATCCCTTGTCAGAGATTACTTCATTTGGCAAACCCTGAAATGCAAAAATTGTTCTTAAATGATCTAATTACACTATGGGGTAGTAGAAATTCCCATGGGCTTAATTTCCAGTCACTTAGAATGACAATCAATAATGACCAGGAAATGGTCATGCCGCTTTTTACAACAATCTGTTCTTTTTCCTCATTGAGTAGGTTTCTTCAGCCAAGTCCACTCACTTTATGGTCTTGAACTGTACTGCTGAGAGATACATCAGCTCCTCTAGATCTCAACCCAGACCTGGTCAGTATATAAAACCATGAACATTTATAGTCACAGCCCCTATATCTGTGCATTCCCTATGTATGACCAGGTGGTCCATGGAGCCAACGTACACCTTGATTGGCAGTTCATCAAAGCCAAAGAGTGTTTACTTCCCATAACCTCTCAATCCCTGACTTGCAGCAACAACTATACAATCTCCTAATAAAGGTTCAAAAATTACAAAGATTAACAATTGAAAAATACTCTCCAAAATTCTTGTCCAACACATCAGCCAGTTCTGTCCAGAATCCATGAAGCAGATCAGTCTCTGATAAAGCAGCCAGCAATGTTTTTCAGAAACTCAATATCCTTTGGGGAAAGCAGAACTACTCAACATTCAACTTATTAATGTTACCTAGTTTATAATTATTTACAATGGTTCTTTCAAACTGTTAAGCCAGAATACTGATCAATTGGTTTACTGCTCATCTTGAATTACATTATAGTCCGTAAAGAAGAATGATCAGAAAACACATAGGATCCGAGGGAAGTGGCAGGCTAGATCAAAAATTATATTAGTGGTGGGAAGCAAAGGCAACTGTTTTAGAAACTGGAAGGCATTGTGCACGTTGTTGAAAGGGTATCATTGCTCGATCCCCTGCTTTTAATTGAACCTAGCTATGAATGAAATAATAATTATGTAGTTTACAAGTGATGCAAACATTTGCCATGTTGATTGTGAGTTAAAAAAAGCTCTTCAAAATGGTAAAGTCTCAATGGCTGTCTGAGGATTAGTCATATTTTATTGGGTGCCTTATTAGAACTGAAGACAACTTGAATCAAGCATAAAATTTACCACTGACTATAGTCAATTTCTGTAAAGGAAAGAAACCAAGAGTTTCTCATTGCAGTTCCATTGGCCGGTCATCTTGAGCTGTCTCATTCATGATCTGCCATTCTTCCATTAGAAGGCTGGAAATAAGAATGCTTGCTGATGATTGCATAATGGTCATTTTTACATCAGGTTCAATTCCATTCACAACTACTCAGAAAAGGAACAGGCCCATGCTCTGTGCAGCAAGACTCGAACAACATTCAGACATGGGCTGATAAGAGTCAAATAACTTTCACACCAGGCAATATTAACAAATAAGTGCCTCCGACATGAGGGAATCTAATGATGAAGCTAATAACCACCAATACTCTTCACTTGCCTGGATGAGTTCAATTACATCAACACTCAAGAATGTTGACATCATGCAAGCCAAAGTTTCTGCTTGATTGGCACCCCTTTCACCATCCTATACAATCATGACCCTAATAATGGCATGTCATGGCTACAGTTGTGTCTCAACTATAAAATAGTCTGTAGTTATTCAGTCAGGTGACTTCAACAGCATCTCCTGTATCCCATGAACTCTACCATTAAAAGGACAAGGGCAGCAGGTACTTGGGAATGCCAAAATCTGCAGGCTCCCCTCCATCACTCCACATCCCAAATTGGAACTATATTTCCATTCCTTTATCATCTCAATCCTGAAATTCCCTAACCATCGACATTGTGGGGAGCACTTTCATCAAAAGTACTGCAACAGTTCAAGGTGGTGGCTCACCAACTTCTTTCCAACAACAGTAATGGACAGGCAATAAATACTGGTCTTCAAGGGATGCCAAATCACAGGAATAAATATATAAAAAAGAAATTGATAGATGAATTCAGCTGGTGAAATGTGAGATCATGTGTGTGAGGGCAAACAAGGCAAGGGAATACACAGCAAACATTGGGATGCTGAGCAAAACAGAGGAACACCGAGACCTGGGAGTACATTTCCATTGTTCCCAAAAAATTGCAGGAGAGGTAAAAATTGTGGTTGTGAAAGCATTTGGAATATCTTATTGGCTGGAGTACTGTATATCGTTCCAGCCACATGTTATTGGCCACAAATTGATTACTACAATATCCTTTCTGGGATATTGAGGAGATTTAGAAGGATGTTTAGAGGGATGATAAATTTTAGTGACAAAGATTGGGTAGGCTGTGGTTGTTTCTTTAGAACAAAAGAGATTTGGAAGAGGGAAGATTTACTCCATGTACATAAAATTAGGTCTAAATAGGGTGAATAGAAAGTCATGAATACATGGGTATAGATACAGGAAAAATAGCAGAAAGGTGGGAAGAAGGACCTTGTCACTCAAAGAGTGAAGGTGTCGTGGAGAAAGAAACATTGATTAGTTCTTTTTTGAAATCCTGAATGAGCACTTGAAATGCTATGAAATGTTAGGCTGTGGAGCAAGAGCTAGGAAATGGGATGAACCTCAACAGATGTTTTTCAAGGGCATAGATGCAGAATGGGTCAAATGGCCTCCTTCTGTGCAATATATTCCTGTTGCTTTATTAGATTACCTCTGGCTAGTTACAGTTTCATATATTGGTTATGAAACTTGAATGATCTAGAGTTATAAGGTCATACAGCATGGAAACAGGCTGCTCAACCCGACTCATCCATGCTGACCAAGATGCCTATCTACATTAATCCCATTTTCCAGCATTTGGCTCATGCACCCTGATTCCTTTCCTATCTATGTACCTGTTCAAATACTTTTTAAACCTATGAATTTATCTGCCTCTACCACCTTCATTGGCAGCTTGTTCCATATACCTACCACCTTCTGTATGAAAAGCCTACACCTCAGTCTTTCCCCTCTCACCTTAAACCTATATGCTTTAGTTTGAGACTCCCCTAGCTCTGGAAGAAGACTAAAAACACTATATACTTTATCCCCAGGAAATTTCTCTCTCTCTCCGTCTATTAATTTCAAATTCTGATGATTATTTCTGTGTTCCATATGATTATAAGTTACTTACTGAGGTTCCTTATCAAAGACTTTATGACAGACTGAGTAGTCAAAGTCTATCAGATTTCTTTCATCCACTACATTGTGATTTCTCCTCAAACAGCCTATAATGCCCCTTCCCTTTCTCACAGATCAGAAAGGGTATCTTTTACACCCTGGTGGCATCTTCTGAATAATGTATTTCAGGCTAATACTTCCCAGGCTCAGATTTCTCCATCTACTCTGCAATTAGGAACTAAACCACCTATTTTACAGCCAAACGGATCAACTCCTGATTCCACTGTAATGTTGAAAATGTAGGCAAGCGCCTATCCTTGATTGTTCTTGGATGGATAAAACCCAGAACTGGAGTTCGACAATTTTGATCTTCTCCAATTCAAACAAAATGAAATTATTATCCATTTTAATATCAATAATACTTATCAATACTGAAGACTCCCTAACAAAGGAACTGAAAATGACTGTATTATCCATTGAGATTATTCCTCAATTCAATGAGTTCATATGTGGTCCAAAACCTAACCATATACCTCTATTTTGCTCAATATCTTAATATACTGCTCACTTCAATATACCTCAATATAATATTAATTTTAGATTCAAATTTAACAATTGACCTCACATAACTTGGCATTTGCTGAAGTGTTTTTCAAATTCCTTCCAACCCCTTCACAAAGAAATGTTTCCCAACTTCAGTCCAGAAAGGGCAGGATCTGATCTTTGGACTATACTCCCAGTCCTAGGTCCCCAACTGTTGAAATATTTATTCCTTGTCCATCCTAGCAGTTTTTTTTAATATTATAAAAGCTTCAATCAAATCATCCATTCTAACTTCCAAGTTACATAACTATGTTTAACCTTTCCTCGTAATTTAACCTTCAGATTAATGGTATTATTCAATTATAACTACCATGCATTCTCCCCAAGGCCAACCTATCCTTCCTTAGCTGTGTTGCTCAGAACCACTGACAGAACTCTTGGCTTTGTTTAACTGCACATAACTTCCATCCTGTTGTTTTCCAGTCCACTAGATATGAAGGCCAGCACTCCCATGGCTTCATGGATTATTTTCTGCATCTTGATTGTTTTTAACAATCTGTTCATGTGTATCTTCATGACTCTTTGGATCTACCCTGCTTGCTTTACATTATTTAGGGTATGCCCTGTTCTACAGTGTTTTTAAGGCCCAGAGTGGATATCTTTAAAGTTATTAATACTGAAATCCATTTTCATTATATTTGCCAATTTGCTCAAAATGCTGATATCACTTAATCATTTATGTTTCCATCTACATTGCTAACAATGGCAGGTATCTTTCTATCATTGTGCAACTAGAATACAGAATTTTCTCTTTCGACATGCCTCAGATGAGAGGCCTGTGACTAGTGGTGTGCTTCAGGGATCTGTGCCGGGACCATTGTTGTTTGTTGTCTATATCAATGACCTAGCTGATGATGTGGTAAATTGGATCTGCAAGTTTGCTGATGACACTAAGATTGGAGGCGTAGTGGACAGCGAGGAAGGCTTTCAAAGCTTACAGAGGGATCTGGACCAACTGGAAAAATGGGCCAGAAAATGGCAGATGGAGTTTAATGCAGAGAAGTGTGAGGTGTTGCACTTTGGAAGGACAAATCAAGGTAGGACATACACAGTAAATGGTAGGGCATTGAGGAGTGCGGAGGAACAAAGGGATTTGGGAGTTCAGATACGTAATTCCCTGAAAGTGGCGTCGCAGGTAGACAGGGTTGAAAAGAAGGCTTTTGGCATCCTGGCATTCATAAATCAAAGTTTTGAGTACAGGAGTTGGGATGTTATGGTGAGATTGTATAAGACATTGGTGAGGCCAAATTTGGAGTATCGTGTGCAGTTCTGGTCACCTAACTATAGGAAGGATATCAGTAAGATTGAAAGAGTGCAGAGAAGATTTACTAGAATGTTGTTGAGTCTTCAGGAGTTGAGTTACAGAGAAAGATTGAACAGGTTAGGATTTTATTCCTTGCAGCGTAGAAAAATGAGGGGAGATTTGATAGAGGTTTACAAAATTATGAGGGGTATAGACAGAGTAAATGCGAGTAGGCTCTTTCCGCCTAGGTTAGCGGAGATAAGTACAAGAGGACATGGCTTTAGGGTGAAAGGGGAAAGATTTAGGGGGAACATTAGGGGGAACTTCTTCACTCAGAGAGTGGTGAGAGTGTGTAACGGGCTGCCATCTGATGTGGTAAATGCGGGCTCACTCTTAAGTTTTAGGAATAAATTGGATAGATACATGGACGGGAGAGGTCTGGAGGGTTATGGACTGGGTACGTTCAATGGGACTAGCGGAATAAAGTTTCCGCACAGACTAAGAGGGCCGAATAGCCTGTTTTCTGTGCTGTAGTGTTCTATGGTTCTATGGACATATTTTATTTTTTATTTTATTTTATTTACAGCGTGGTAACAGGCCCTTCCGGCCCAACAAGTCCACGCCACCCATTTTAAACCCATATTAACCTACCTGTACATCTTTAGAATGTGGGAGGAAACCGGAGCACCCGGAGGAAACCCACGCAGACACGGGAGATTGTACAAACTCCTTACAGACAGCGACGGGAATCAATCCCCGATCGCTGGCGCTGTAATAGCGTCGCACTAACCGCTACGCTACCATGCCGCCCCTATATTCTTGATTTACAAATACAGTGAAAAGTTACTTTCACAACACAGATCTCTGCTGTATACAGCACAAGTCACATTCCTGATAATCTTGGTAAGTGTTCATTACCCTTCCTCCCTCTCTTCTGCTGGTCAGTCAAGTTCTTTGCCAGGTCACTACTTTGCCTTTATTGCAAAAGCTTCACATTTCTATAATAGAGAGGCATAATTTTTGTTCAAGGAATTTATACATCAGAGGCAAGGCCAGCATTTATTGTTCATCTTTAATTGCCCACTTCATAAGGCAGTAGGGGGTCTATCACATTGGTGAATTTGTAATCACATATAAAATAAAACAGGGAAGGATGCCAGTTTGCTTTCTCTGAAGGACATGAGTGAACCAAATGGGTTTTGAAGACATTCTGATTGTTTCATGATCACTATTACTGTAAACAGTTCTGTATTGTACATTTACTTAACTATTTAAATTTAAATTGCTAACTAGCATTTTAGGCTTTGGACACACAGCAGATCAATAGTTTAGACTTTTGGATGCCATTCTACACCTTTGGATACTTAACCCCAATGCTGTCATACTCCTGTCTTTTGTCTTCTCAATGTCTACATCAATAACTTCCACAGATGTTCTTCTTTTTAAGAAAAATCAACATGCATTAAAAATCCATGCTGACTCTCTGATGAACTGAACCATTTCTTTAATTATCTTTAATTAATGACTCTATAATTTCCTCAAATTTTTGTTTTATGCCTCCTCATATTTTCCCTTACAATAGGGATAGAGACCATTCAGCCCATCATGTCCATGTTGGCTCTCAGAGCAAACCTATCAATCCCATTCCTCCACCAATTTCTCCTTTGTCTAACACTTGCTCATTAACACCCTCCTAATTCTCCCACTGGGGGTAAGTCACTTCTACTAATTAACCTCACAACGAATATGTCTTTGGGATGTGTGCAGAAACCAGAGGGCCCAGGGGGAACCCACATGATCACAGGGAAAATGTGCTAAATCCACACAGAGAGTACTGAAAGTTAGAACCAAGCCTATGTCACTGGAACTAGCAGACAGCTGGACTACCTGCAGCGTCATTGTGCCTCCTTGTCATCAGAAGTTAGAATAACTGATACATAATCCCTGGTTTTCCTTTCTTGTGTTTCTGAAATAGCACTTACTTGTATAATTTTCTGGCCTAAATTAAATGTTCCAAATCAAGACTATTTAGATGATTACAGCTATATAATGATAACCTTTGTTTTAAATGCTGAAAGAGCAATGTGTGCTTCTTTATCAGTGTGCAGTCATCTTTAGTTTTCTGTTCCGTCACCCCTTGCCTCCCTCTGCTGGTTAATTGCTGGTAAGCCAGCACTTTGACATCCAAAAATGAGCAATCAGGACCAATTACATAACTTAATCTATTATACTCCATCCCCTTAGATTAAACTTCCCTGAACAAAAGTATGGAGCTTACAACTACACAGCAATACTGAACATAACATTTACCAACTGCTGGGCTGACATATCCTGTTCAACCCCAGAAAAAGTTCAGAGAATTATACTGCACAGTTATAGAACTGGTTACTAACAAAACACACAGATATGACAATTTAAAGGTCAAGTTTCTTTGGCACCTTTCTTTGCCATAATGGGATCTTCACTTGGGAGTAACAGATGCTGGTGAGGCTGGACGATCATTAGCAAATAGAATAGGTACTGCTGTTGTCCCACAAGCAGGAGCAAAGTTATCCCTACCTCTGTCTTGATCCGGAAGCAAACTGCAATGTTGGAATTACTGCTAGTAAAAGGTGAACACATCTATTTTACCTACTTGTACTGTGCAGGTCAAAAGATCTCTTATACTTGCTAGTCATTCAGAAATCAACAATGCCTTGGATGTCTGAAAGCCCAGACAATCACCATCTCCCCAGGACAGATTAGTTGGACAAGTCTGGTCATCTTATCATGAGCTCTCAATTACTGCAGTCAATACTTGGAAGTAAGGGAAGACAAATCAGGCTGTTTTGCTAAGGCCTTCCTGAAGGTTTGGAGTGCCCACTCAACCACACCATTAGTTGCAAGATGATATGATAAGGACAAAATATGGTGGATAACATTTTGTTTCAGCAACAGGTCAAATACGTGTGCAACCTAATGAGGACCATTGTCAGACATAACCTCACTTGATAATCCATAGGATGCGGAGATACTTCAGAAGATTCACAATCATGACAGTGGTGTGAAAAGCATTTTGATACCAGTCACAACTTGAAAATGCTCTTCGTCCATTCAGCATTGTTCTTGTGAATGTGAACCCAGGGTATAGTGGTCAGGGCCATGGATGAAAAGATGCAGAGGCAGGATGATTTCAAGTAGCTTCACAGGGCACACATTGATTCACAAAATTCTGCATATTTTGATCCTGTCCTGGCCACCAGAAGTAAACTGGCCCAAGGCCTTCATGTAAGAAATTCCAGGCTGATACTCATGTAGGTCAGCCAATAACCATTTGCTGAACTTTGGAGAAATTATGGCTCTGGAACCACATAGAATTGATGAGCCAGGTTGTCGGGGTTTATATCCAAGACTATTGAAGAGACAAGATCACATCTTGTTTCTGCTGGAAGATTGCAGGTAGATCCCCAAAATGCAAAACCTGAAACACTTCCATCCTGCTTGATTTTTGCATGGTCCTGACAACTCAGTTTGATAGTCGGGCACTGCAAACATCAAGGCCCACTGCTCAATGCTGCACAGGTTAGTATTGATGGCTTTGATCCAATTGTGCTCGAGTGGTTTGTGATCTTTCAGCAAGCTGATTTTTTGACCATACAGATATTTGTGAAATTTCTTTACCCCAAAGATTACACTCAGTGCTTCTTCATCAGTTTGAGCATAATTTTGCTCCTTCGTTGTCAGGGTTCTGGAAGCAAAAGCAGTTGGGTGTTCAATATGTTAAGGTAATACATACGTATGAGATGACTGCATTAACTCCATATGGGGATGAATTACTGCCAAGTCTCAGAGGGCCATCTGAATCATAATGTGCTAATCGCTTACTCTTCAAAAGTCAGTGTTTGCATTGCTGAAATGTATCTTCATTCCGTGGAGACAAATTCCATCTGGCTTCTGGCTGCAGCAGGATTGACAGGTTGGTGATCAAATATTCATAATAATTCAACAAACAAGAATGTTCTGAGCTGTGCCACCTTGATTGGTGCTGGTGGTCGCATTCATTGTACTCTGAGTCAGCTGCATACCTTGACCATCAATTTGATAGCCTAGGTATTCCAACGATCTTGGCAGGAACCTGTCTTTTGCTTGTTTCATACTGATTCCAGATCACTGCAGGCTGGACATCACTTCTTTGGGGTTGACAGATGCTCTATTACTGGAATTGGTGAAATCATGAAGTCATCCATGAAAGACATGACGTGGTTCAATCCATGCAAAATCAGGTGCATGGTACAATGGTGCTTTAAAACTCCACAGGCTAGGCAATGGCATCTGTACAGTACCTTGTGGGTGTTAATGCTGAAGAAGACATTTAATTCTGGATCCAGCTCTAACTGTTGGTTTGCAAATAAATAAATCCAGTTAACTGAAAAATCTTCCATTTGCCAAGGTAGCAAATAAATCCTTTGCATTGGGTAATGAATGTGTTTTAGCTTTTATGCAGCAATTTACTCTGACCTCCTTATAGGTACATAGCTTCGCTGTCTTGTTTTGCTTTGCAATAGGTGCTGCCCAGACATTCCTCTCCTCTCCATGTCTCTCAAGATGATCCAGCTCATCCTCAACTGCTGCCTTCAAGAACTATGGCAGATGGGAGTGGCTTCTACATTCAAGTGAATCTTTGCTTTGATATTATTGTTCTTCCTACAAGACTTCCTGTCTTGAAAATAGACATAAATATATCCAACATGCATTGCATGTTGTGGAACACTTTCTTTGCTTTGTGAGCTGAAGATTTTTCAAAGTTCAGTTGGATCTTTTCCAGCCAGTTCTGGCCCAATATTACAGGGCTGTTCCCCTTCAGTTCCACCAGGGGTAGAATGTAACTATTGCCTCTGTACTTCAGTAGATATTGAATCTCTCCCAAACAGGAATTCAGTCTCCTGAACTTAATGAGATATACGATAGGTGCAAGGAGACAAGTCGTAAGCTTCTCCTTATATATGTGCACTGCCACAAGTGACACTGATGTCCCAGGTTGCAGCTGTAAAGTAACTGATTTTCTTGCCTGGTCCATCTGGAGATAAATTTTGATTCCACTCCTTTGAGTTATGTCGACGGTTAATCACCCATATTTCTCATCCTCTGGTTTGATGTCCCATTGGATGTTTTTCAAATGTTGTTCACAAGCAGAGTGTTTTTGCACTTTTGCATACCGTCTGTAGGTGACCTATTTTTCCACCATTGTGACACTTTCTTAATAAAAACTGTTGTGGTGGATACCACCAACAAATTTCCTGTAGTTTTTATTGTGGCAAATGATATTGCAGATAAGAAAAAAACATACGTATTCCTTTTAATTTTGATCCTAGAGATCTTCGACATCTCAAACTTTGGTTGCACAAAAGAAATTGGTGTTTTGTCTCACATAGAACTGTTACTGACCATTTGAAGCCTAAGCCAATTCTCATTGCAGAACATTTCAGATTGCAGAGTCAACCACCACAGGTAAAGAGAAGTGGCTCTGACCACAAAATTACATTGAAATATCTGGCAAGTTCCTGTGATATTGATATCTTCATAGACGATGACCTCCAAGACCTGTTTATCTCTGGTCTCTGAAGGGAAGCCTATCACAAATGGTTGTTGTCACTAAAGGATTTAATTTTTAAGTCAGTCTGTAATATTGCGCTGGATTTATAACTTTCCTCTAAGCATAACAAGGAATTACGCAGCACCAGAAGTGCAAAGCATACCTCCCCAACTCATCAGCAAAGATAGGGTCTGTGGAAGCTTGCCACATGACACCTGTAACTAATTTATCATTGTGGTGGAAACCACCATTAAATTTCCTGTAGGTTTTGCTCAGAGAGGTGCCACAATTGTGGAAAAATAGGTCACTTGCAAAGTGTGACAAAATGTACTGCTTGTGCACAGCCTGTGAATTTCACCAAAGAGCACACTGAACAAGAGGAAGAATAATTTGTGTTATTAATGGTCAACAGGGAGTGGAGATTGCATTTACCTCCAGATAGACCAGGCAGAGGAATGAGTGAGCATGCTGCTGAAACCTGTTAGTGGTTAGTGTAACGCTTCACAGTGCCAGCGACCTGGGTTCAATTCCGGCTGCTGTCTGTAAGAAGTTTGTACGTTCTCCCTGGGTCCGCCTGGGTTTCCCCCGGGTGCTCCGGTTTCCTCCCACATTCCGAAAGACATACGGGTTAGGAAGTTGTGGGCATGCTATGTTGGCGGCGGAAGCGTGGCGACACTTACGACCTGCCCCCAGAACACGCTACACAAAAGATGCATTTCACTGTGTGTTTCGATGTACATTTGACTAATAAAGATAGCTTATCTTTACAGCATCACATGTGGCTGTATACATATACAAAGAGAAACTTATGATGTGCCCCTTGCTCTCTTAATACTTTTGCTTCTTATCAAAAGCAGGAGCCAGAATTCCCGTTTTGGGAGAGGTTCAAGTTCCAGTGAACCATGGAGGCAGTAGATGGATCCTGCTCCTGATGTATTAAGGGGAACCAGCCCTGCAGAGGAGAGAATCCAACAGGAAAAGATCAAATTGAACAGTGAAAAATTCTTCAACTTACAAAGTGTTCCACAATATGCTTCGAGGGAAGGGTTGAATAAATATGCTTGTCTTTAGGGACACATAATATAAATCAAAGTCTTCTTTTGATACTTCAGATTTTTGTACCTGCCCAATTGCTGGCATTTTGTTGCTTTGCACGTTATTTTTCCCTACTGTGAAGGTTTACTTATAAAAAAAAATGAAATGTTGCTGGTTATTCACACTCCCAAAATAAAGGAATTCGCAGTACTCCGTTCAGATCGGTTTTACCTTGTTGCTATTGTAATAACCTTTGTTATAAATAATAGAGAGAGAAACATTTCTTGTTTTTCTGCATGCAGCCATCTTTAGTTTCCTCTTTGTCCTCCCACTTACCCCTACTGGTTAACTGCCGGCTCTCCAGCACTATAGTGACAGTCAAGCACAATGGATTGCACAACTTAATATACACAGCTGGAACATCTACAATTTTCCCAGTTATGTTCTTCAATGCCCTGGAATGGAAACCATTAGGTTCTAAAGACATGTCATTCTTTTGTCTGATTATTTTCTTCATTATTGTTATTCATTAATTATTAATTCAAGTGAATTCCTGCCTATGATTTAGTAAAGATTTTCTCAGGGATGCTGTCTTCTTTCTCTTCTATAAATGGTATTATAAAGTATTCATTCAAATTTCTAACCATTTTCTTATTTTAATTTCCAATAGCTAAATTAAATTTTAAGGGGTTCATTGCCATTAACTGCCCTCTTTTTGCTGATATTTTTAAAAAGTACTTTCTGCTGATTTTGATATCTCTTGCAAGTTTCTTTCAGACCTCCTTTTATGTAGTTGTTTCTGTTTTGTCACCTTTTCATGTTCTTTGCAACTCTTATGTTACCATGATATCTGCACTAATTTTTGTATTTTTTTAAACAAACAGGGATTTTGCCCTTATAAACGGGTCTGTTTCACATTAGATCCCGATTCTGTTTCTCACACAACTCCATATAATGCAGCTTCACTCAAATTCAGAATATTAGCTTACACATTTCTCCCTTTCAAAACTGAACTCATTCAAATTGAGGTCATTGTTAGAAAACGGCTTTAACTTAAGCTGATTTATGAATTCATTATTAAATGTAAAATGTCCTGCTCCCTGGTTGGTTCAAGATCACATTGGTGCAGAAAACATTCCAGATATGTACTGCCATTCTGATGTAGCTAATCTGCTTGTTCCAATTAATATGAATGTTAAAATTCCCCATTAAGATCAACCTGGCTTTACTAAATCATGACTACATTCCACATTCTGGCACATCACAGCTGCTACCGTCAGACCTGTACACAATTTCAACGCGAGTTGAAAATTCTTTTCTATTTTTAATGCTATGTTTAAGTCTGCACTGGTTGCCTAACTCTTGTTATATCCTCCCTTAGCCTTGATGTGATTTTATCAGTTGACACTAATATTACTTTACTCCCTCATTTTTCTAGTGGATTCTATAAGATCTCAGTTCCTATTCTGATCCTCATTCTATAGACTGTTGATTGCACTTCTCAGATCCCTGCCATCACAGAAGCCTGCAGCCGATTCTATTCACACTACATGATATCAGGAAACAACTGAGAGACTGGTCACAGGAAGGGTTTTGATTCCAGAAAACATTCCAGATGTAGCAGCTTCTTCTCTGGTGAAGCAGTTCCAGTGTAATTACAAGTCATGGAATCCAGGGAGAGCTGACTAAATGGATACACAATTGTCTTCAGGGTAGAAAGCAGAGGGTGATGGTTGAAGGTTGTTTCTCAGACTGGAGGCCTGTGACTAGTGGTGTACCTCAGGGGTAGGTGCTGGGCCAATTGTTATTTGTCATCTACATCAACGATTTGGAAAAGAATGTACAAGGCATGGTTAGTAAGTTTGCAGATGATACTAAAGTAAGTGGTACAGTGGACAATGAAGAAGGTTATCAAATATTACAGGGGGATCTTGATCAGCTGGGTAAGTGGGCCGAGGAATGGCAAGTGGAGTTTAATTTGGATAAATGCAAGGTATTGCATTTATGAAAGTCTAACATATTAGACAACAGCAAAACATACGTCAGGCTGCTGTTTATCGATTACAGCTCGACGTTCAACACCATCATCCCCTCAGTACTAATCAACAAGTTTGATAACCTGGGCCTCTGTTTCTCCCCCTGCAACTGGATCCTCGACTTCCTTATCGGGAGACCACAGTCAGTGCAGATCGGTAGTAACGTCTCCTCCTCACTGACAATCAACACAGGCGCACCTCAAGGATGTGTGCTGAGCCCACTGCTCTACTCTCGCTACACCCATGACTGTGTGGCTAGGCACAGCTCAAATGCCATCTATAAATTTGCCGATGACACCACTGTTGCTGGCAGAATCTCTATCCTCAACCTCAAGGATAGCCACGACGATGCTGATGGTTTATTATTGTCACTTGTACCAAAGTACAGTGAAAAACTTCTCTTGCATACCGAGTGTACAGTTTAATTCATTCCACAGTGCAGTTACATTGAGTTGGTACAGAATGCATTGAGGTAGTACAGGTAAAAACAATAACAGTACAGAGTAAAGTGTCACAGCTACAGAGAAAGTGCAGTGCAATAAGGTGCAAGGTCACAACAAGGTAGATCGTGAGGTCATAGTCCATCTCATTGTATAAGGGAACCGTTCAATAGTCTTATCATAGTGGGGTAGCAGCTGTCCTTAAGTCTGGTGGTACGTGCCCTCAGGCTCCTGTATCTTCTACCCAATGGAAGAGGAGAGAAGAGAGAATGTCCCGGGTGGGTGGGGTCTTTGATTATGCTGGCTGCTTCACCAAGACAACGAGAGGTAAAGACAGAGTCCAAGGAGGGGAGGCTGGTGTCTGTGATGCACTGGGCTGTGTCCACAACTCTCTGCAGTTTCTTGCGGTCCTGGGCAGAGCAGTTGCTGTATCAAGCCGTGATACATCCAGATAGGATGCTTTCTATGGTGCATCGGTAAAAGTTGGTGAGAGTCAAAGGGGACAAACCAAATTTCATTAGCCTCCTGAGGAAGTAGAGGCACTGGTGAGCTTCCTTGGCCGTGGCTTCTATGTGATTTGACCAGGACAGGCTATTGGTGATGTTCACTCCTAGGAACTTGAAGCTCTCAACCCTCTCGACCTCAGCACCATTGATGTAGACAGGTGCATGTACACCGCCCCCTTTCCTGAAGTCAATGACCAGCTCTTTTGTTTTGTTGACATTGAGGGAAAGGTTGTTGTCATGACACCATTCCACTAAGCTCTCTATCTCCTTCCTGTACTCCTGCTCATCGCTGTTTGAGATACAGCCTACAACGTATCATCTGCAAACTTGTAGATGGAGTTAGAGCAGAATCTGGCCACACAGTCACGAGTGTATAGGGAGTAGAGGGCTGAGGACGCAGCCTTGTGGGGCACCAGTGTTGAGAATAATCATGTCGGAGGTATTGCTGCCTATCCTCACTGATTGCAGTCTGTTTGTTAGAAAGTCAAGGATCCAATTACAGAGGGAGGTGTTGAGTCCTAGGTCTCAGAGTTTGGTGACAAGCTTGCTTGGGACTATTGCATTGAAGGCAGAGCTGTAGGTGATGAGGAGGCGTATAGGAGTGAGATAGATCGACTGGTTGAGTGGTGTTGCAAAAACAACCTCACACTCAATGTCAGCAAGACCAAGGAATTGATTGTGGATTTCAGGAAGGGGAAGTCGGGAGAACACACACCAGTCTTCATTGAGGGGTCAGTGGTGGAAAGGGTGAGCAGCTTTAAGATTGACGCAATCACGAAGAAGGCACACCAGCGGCTCTATTTCATTTGGAGTTTGAGGAGATTTGGTATGTCACCAAATACTCTGGCAAATTTCTACAAATATACGGTGGAGAGCATTCTGACTGGTTGCATCACCACCTGGTATGGAGGCTCCAATGCACAGGATCAAAAGAGGCTGCAGAGGTTGTAGACTCAGCCAGCTCCAACACGGACACAATCCTCCCCGCCATCAAGGACATCTTCAAGAGGCAGTGCTTCAAGAAAACTGCATCTATCATGAAGGACCCTCACCACCTGGGACATGACCTCTTCACGTTACTACCATCAGGGAGGAGGTACAGGAGCTTGAAGACCCACACTCAATGTTTCAGGAACAGCTTCTTCCCCTCCGCCATCAGATTTCTGAACAGTCTGTGAACCCATGAACACTACCTTGTTATTCCTCTTTTGCACTATTTATTTATTTTTGTAACTTATAGTAACTTTTATGTCTTGCGCTGTACTGCTGCCACAAAACAACAAATTTCACGACAGATGCCAATGATAGTAAACCTGATTCTGAAATCCAGGTAGGACTTTCACCATGAACAACAGGGTCCTGGGGAGTGTTGCAGATCAGAGAGATCTTGGAGTACAAGTACATGGTTCTCTGAAGTGGAGTCACAGGTAGACAGGGTAGTCAAGAAGGCTTTTGGCACACTGGCATTCATCAGTCAGGGCACTAAGAATAAAAGTTGGGGGGTCGTGGTGCAGTTGTACAGACACTGGTGAGGCCGCACTTAAAATATTGTGTTCAGTTTTGGTTACCCTTGGTATAGGAAAGATGTTACTAAACTGGAATGAATGCAGAAAACATCTACAAGGATGTTGCCAGGACTTGAAGGACTGAGTTATAGAGAGAGGTTGGACAGTCTAGGACTTTATTTCTTGGAGCACAGGAGACTAAGAGGTGATATTAGAGATATATAAAATCATGAGGGGCATAGATAGGGAGAATGCACTCAGTCTTTTTCCCAGGGTTGGGGAATCAAGAACTAGAAGGCATAGATTTAAGGTGAGGGGGAGAGGTAGGAACCCGAGAAGCAACCTTTTTTTTTGTTACACAGAGGGTGTTATCCATGTGGAATGAGTAGCCACAGGAAATGGTTGAGGAAGGTACAGTAACAACATTTAAAAGACAATTGGATCGGTACCTGGATTGGAAAGGTTTAGAAGGTTATGGGCCACATGCTGGCAAATTGGACTAGCTTGGATGGGGCATTTTGGTCTGTATAGACCAGTTGGGCTGAAGAGCCTGTTTCCATGTGTATGAACTAGCACCGAACTGCCAATGCAGACAATTGTCCAGGTATGGCCTGTTGACAAAAATGGTGACTACAAGCCAACTGGTGACACCTAATTATCTACTCTCTGTCATTAACAATGTGATGAAATCTGTTGTTTACCATGCTAGCAAGTAGCACCTACTCACCAATGACCTACTGACCAGTTTGGGTTTTGCCACGACCACTCTGTTCCAGACATCATTACTGCCTTGGTCCAAACATGGACCCAAGGGAGTCTTTTGGTGGCGCTGTATGGAGTAAGTCGTATCTTGGCTTTGCTCCACTTACCTTTTAACTCCTTATGCACCACCCTTTACTAAGACCTCTATAATACTTTTACAAGATTTTAATTTCTAAGTGTCGGAATGAATACCAGAGCTAAGGCTGGAGCCGACAGCAAGGGTAATGGAGACCTTCAACTCACTTTGGAAGCTATCTCTAAACTGGATAAAAAGCTTGACCAGAGATTTGCCACTTTGGAAACGCTGTTAAAAGATATGGAAGACAGGGAGACCACACTTGTACAGGAGTGTCAAACATGGACCCAAGAGCTGAATTCCAGAAATGAGCAAAGAGTGACTGCACTTGATATCAAGGCAATATCAAACCAAGTGTGGCATTAAAGCACCCTCGTAAAACTGAAGTCAAAATGGGTGTCAGAGAAAAAATACTCCAATGGTTGGAGACATACTTCAACCAAAGGAATAAGGTTATGGTTGTCATAAATCAATAATCTCAGCCCCAGGACATCTCACTGCAGGAGTTCTTCAAGGCAATGTCCTTGGCCCAAAAACCTTCAGCTGCTTTATCAATTATCTTCCTTCCATGCTAAGTTCAGAGGTGGGGATATTCAAGGATGATGGCACAATGTTCAATTCTATTCACAGCAAATGAAGCAGCCCATGCCTCTGTGCAACAAGACTTGGACAATGTTTAGGTATGAGCTGATCAGTGGCAGATAACATTTATGCCTCAAAAGTGCCAGGGAATGACTAGCTCCAGCAAAAGAGGGTCCAATTACTTACCCGTGGTGAGTCAATCACCTCTGAAATCCCCATGGCCTTTCTGCCATCTTCAAGGCACAAACCAGAAAGGTTATGGAACACTGTCCACTTTTACAGATGAGTGCATCACCAGCAACTCTCAAGAAGCTGCACACCATCCAGGACAAAGCAGTTCATTTTATTGGCACCTCATCAGCACCATAAAATTTAATCCCTCCACTGCTGGCATACAGTAGCTGTTATGTGTACCATCCACAAAATACACTGGGCTTGCTCACCCAGGATACTGCAATACCACCTCCCAAACCACCCACATACCATCTACCATCCTGATCTGGAACAGCATTGCTTGTCCTTCATCATTCCTGGGTCTGGAACTCCTGACACAACAGCAAAGTAGGAGTACCCTCACCGAAAAGATTGCAGCAGTTCAAGGCAGCGGATCACCAACACCTTCTTAAAGGCAATGAGGGATTGGCAATAAAGGTTGGCCTTGCCAGCATTGGCCAGTGCCCAAAAATGAATTAAAAACAAAATATCCACTTAGGTCCAGTACTTCTGCTATCTGGAGCAAACTATCCAGATTTTATCAGCCTTTCCTTTATGGGTGTCCCCAAATTGCATTCTCTTGATTACCCAAACATATATGTCGTGCAGTTCAGATATATAACCCACTCTGAAAAACATCTACATTTTACTTTTCAGTATATTCTGAAATACCTTAAAACATGTATTTGCATTAAAGATTGAAACAGAAGAAAATATTAAAAATTCCTGCTGCAAACTTTGAAAAGTGACAAGTGATAGCATCTTCAATCTTTGCAGTGAATACCTGTGCAGAACAAATTCTCAACTTCAGAGTTTCAAAGACACAGTGACCTATATGCACCAGCAGAGCCAATCTAATTTACATCTGTTATGTGCTAATTCACTTTGCCTTTAAGAGTCATTATTCCTTGTTCAAACTTAATCAGTTCTAATTTGCAGTGAGATGTAGTTTAAGTAAACAGTTGATTTAGTTTGTTTGTAAAGTTATAAGTTAAAAACTGAAATAAAAATTCAATCCAAGCCCGATTCAACCACCAGTTGTCAACAAATTCACACTCTGATGAACTCTGCACTTTTATTTTCCATTCCAAGGGTTCCATTTAAAACTGTTCTGAGGGACCATGATATTATCTAAAGAGTAGTCTGATGCAAAATGATCTGCCATAATCTGAAAATTAATTTGATTTATGCCCTACATTTTGTGCAAATCCCACCTGGTCTTCTGATTCACCTGTTGCTGTCTCTATTACACATCATCTGCCTTTCAAGAGATGTCTCAGATAATCTAATTGCTTTTCCTGTTTTCATTGTGAGGTAAATGCCTTACATTTCAATCAAATCTCTGCACCTTCCCATACAAGCACTTGTTTTTTTTAAAACCAATGGGACATACATTGCTTCTTTCAACTTGAGAATGTTTTTAAATAGAATCTATTTGTTTCCAAAACTATTTGCATGTTGAATGATTGGTCAGTTTTTTCCTGGCTTGACTTTAATGGAGGATTGATCCATCCTTAGAACAACAGAAACAGAGTTTACATTTATTTTGCACCTTTTCTTGACCAATGGATATTTAGCCAATTAAGCACTTATTAAAAAGGAAGCAATGGCAATGTCAGGAGCCTCTAAGATCCTTTAAGAAATATTCCAAATCATTGTGTACGTGAAAGTATATACTCAAATGCAATCTTTACTGATAGGATTACATCACATCACTTTCCAAAAGACAGTGCCACCAGACTGTTCAACTGTCGGAATTATAAAACTGAGTTTATTGACAACACTGCACTGACCAATAAATTGGAAGTGGGGCAAGTCAAAGGAGTCCTAATAATTTTCTGGGTAGCAAAGTATATTTCCTCTAAAAACAAATGACAAAGAGCAGAAACTGCATCAACTCCAAATGGAAGCAGAATAATTCATCCAAAATAAGTTGCAATAAACTGGGGATACTTAAATGCAAGTTTTGTGTATAAAATCAATCTCCATCACTTGTAACAGTGGGCCTTCAAGTCTGATTGACAGAATTACCCAATCATCTTTCTTCTGGCAGGCTTTTGGGTTGTAGGAAATAAGATTCTAGTGAGGTAGCAAAGGTTCTCACTTTCAAAACATATACTTTCAAATTACTGTTATTATCCATATTTAATTAAGAATGAACATCAATATAATACTAATTTGGTTCTTTGTGAATAGCACACTGCTTTTAATTTATACAATTTGTTTTTAATCAAAGTAGGGTTTGTGACTGCAAGGCAAATGTCACCAATGTCAGCTTACATCGATCAGGCAGATGCACTGCAACCTTCAAATGATAATACCCCAAAGACTTAAAAGCAGAAGGAAACAGTTCGTTATGAACTTGCAGGTCACACATCATAGGAGACATAAGTTTAGAGCTTATTTGTCCAAAGAATACTTATCTTAAAAAACACACACATCCTAAATAAGGAATACATATTTTTCAATGCGGGATTCAATACAGTTAAATCCTGAGCAGACATTCACATATTCTTTCAGTAAAGCTCACTGGACCATGAGCAGAAACAGGAAACATTCCGCTCCCCCCAATCAATTGCATGGTGCTGAGAAACTATTGTGTCTTTTTGGTATCCCAAATGAGAGCAACCAACACAACACACACCTGCTATTTTCATATATGGCTCAAAGTCTATATCTTAATACACAGACCTTCTGGCTTTTAATATGATAGCTCATTAATTATTTGTCAAATTTGAAATGTCATTTTGACCATAAATGTCTTCGTGATAATTTGATGGGCCAGATCAAATCAGACACAAGGCAGCAGTGTGGAATAATATTGATTTTATAATGCTTGCACGTACTCAGTAACATTGCAGACAAACTTGAACCATAACCCAGTATCACAGTGATATATTTGTTTGGATAGAAATTTTATCACCCCCCCCCCCCCGTATATTAATAATTTACCATTATTCTTATAAATCCTTGTTGTACATTCATTTTTTTTTCTGCATTGCATTCAACTTTCCAATTTTAGTTCTTTCATCTTTTTTGTGTAAGCAAGTTCTTGGCGCTAACAATGATGGAAACTATAACGGGGAGTAGTCACTGCACTGGATTGGAAAATGCTAAAATGAGATTCAATAGATATTTTTAAAATGTGCTTTGATAGCTGAATAGGGAAGATTATTTGCTCTGGGCAAGTAATCCAGGATGAGAAATGGTTAATTTAACGTCATCACTGAAAGAAACAAAAATAGGTTAGGGAAAAATCCATTAATGACAGTTGCTAGAACATTAAGTATTCCCCACAGAAAGTGGCGAAGACAGAGGCTATTTCAGGTTTTAAGAGACAGAGGCAAATATAATACTGCAGAGGAAAAAAATTGGTCCTGGATTTGCTTTTGCAACCTCCAGAAAAAAAGTTAGGAAAAATAGCCCAGATCTAACCTCCTTTAGTGCTGTAAACATAAATGGCTCTCTCCAATTAATCTCCTATTGGAGGAGATGGGTCCTGAATTAGAAATTCCAAGCACTTGCTCCATAACCAGAAATGATAAACCAGTCTTCTGCTAGAGAAAGGCTGGGAATGATTGAAGAGAAAATTCAATAAGATGGGATAATTCCATGGCATGTAGTGAAATGGATGACAGCTGAAGAAAAAAAATCACAGAAGTGCCCGTTCAGATAGGAAGAAGTGATAGTTGTCAGAAAATTCAATGAACAACATGGGTGAAATTCTATGAGAAGGACAGGTAGCCTTCACTGAATCCACAGCTGGGCAGCCGGTTACTTCCCGTTCCTCCAACAGGCTTGTTTTTTTGCCCATTATATTTATTAACTGTAAATCTTCTGATACATTATTAATAATGTTCACTGAGGCATGTTAAAAATCTTGCATTTGGATGTTCTTCTGCTCAGCTTTAGTTTTTCCTTATAAAACTTGTTCACATTTCTAGTGGAAACTGCCTATCAACTTGTCACACTACCCGCGCACAGCAAGAAAAGACAAAAAATACTTCAGCAATTACAATCATTTAAACAAATGCTTCCAAACTGAAAAGTCAAAATATCCAATACAACTTGACTCCCTTCCAATTCAAAATGCACCAAACAATTAATCAAAATTTCATCGAATAAAGGGATTCCCAGTATTACATTAATTCTGCATATGTGGTTGCAGAACATTGGCTTGAAAAGCAAGTTACATTCAAGCTCCCACACACTAGAATATTTTTAGCATTCATTTTGTTTAAGTTCTCTCAATAAAAATAGCCAATGTCTCCACCTTCACCCTCCTGGCCTGATCCTCTTTTTAATCTCCCTCCATCTATCATGCCTCCCAGGCCTCTGAATCATCACTCCACTTCTCTTCTTTATACTGGCTATATCCCCTCTCCACTCCAAGTCCTGATGCAGGGTTTCAACCTGAAACATCGACAATCCAGCAGATTGTTTGTTCCTCCAGATTCCAGCAACTGCAGTCTCATGTCTCAGCTGAACTTGATATTGTCCAAAGGTACAACTTCTATCTGCGGTCACTGACTGATGAATCAAGGATAAAAGCTCAATATATTCCAACTCGACCTTGGAACACCAAGGCCAGTTCTACCAAAATTACTCCAAACCTACTTAAAATCCACTAACTCAAAAAAAAAGGGCATTATTCAACTGGCTCATCACTAAGCACTGTTGCTATCAGAACCAAAGTTTACATCTCAGTTATGAAGCCTTGGAAGATTTGACTTTCATGCATTAATTGTCTCACTAAACATTAGATATTCTATCCCAAAAAATAAACTTGAAACTTTCAGTAATACACGAGTTTATTGGTTTTACAGATGCTTTGCGTTGATCGGTAACAAAATCCTTATAGAAAAAAAAGCCAATTACAGTATTTTTTATCCCTATTTTATTGAAATACAAGTTTCTCAAAAGCCCTGCCGAAGCTGTGCTGCAAATACAGTTACAAAGCACAAAATAGATGAATAGATTAATGTTCCATTGGCTCTTCTGGCTTTTCAGATGAGGGGGCATCATCAGATGGAGCTGCCTGTAAGACATTTTTCTGATATCAGTAAAATGGAAAAAGTCTGACTTCATCTTAAACTTACAGACTTGAATTTACATCCTCAATCAGTAGAAAGTAAGATTTAAAGTCAAAATGCACTATTATGTATTTTAAAAGCTTTTTACTGCACTTACTTTTTATATTATGTCAGTAACAATAAAATTTACCAAAGTAAAAATAACCACTTTGGAATGAAATTAGTTACGTATCAACACACCAGAGACTTGAAGAGTCAATCATTGGTGGAAGATTCAAATATGTTTAAGCTGACAAAATATAACACACTTTTGTTAGGTCAGGCAGGCTGCTTCATGGATAGGACCAAAAGCTCTGAACCATTTCAAGAAAATTCTGTAAGCTCAATTCAGTAAATAATATAAAACATAGTCCAAGCTGCCCAAGAAATTAACACATTTTCAGCAGTAATATGCAGCGCAATTTTAGCTAAATAAACTCCAGCAATATTCCATGCAAAATACTTAAGATTCTCCAAAACTCTAATCAACAAGAGCCTTTGTTGTATCAGCTTAAAATTGGAGAGCTTTTGATTTAAAAATGTTAGGAAATTGCAAGTAGTTTAATAAACTTTCTAATTTGCAGTTTGTGACATGGAGGCAGGCTTGTGCAAACATCTGACACTGACTGGGCAAAGACTGCAGTGCCATGCAAGGCAGTTTAATACATTCTTACTGTGCACCAATACCACTATTTTCTGTGCATACCTTTCTCTGAGGTCTTTCTTCTAAACCTTCCAAAAATGGTGCGACATCATCATCATCGTAAATAGTGAAATCAATATCTTTACCCACAATTCCAATTGAGACATTCTGAAGGAAAATAAATTTTCAATATCGGTAATGCTGCACAAGTTTATCAATCACTGAACAAAATCCAAGACTAAATACAAATAGCAGAATTTTATAATTCAATTCAGTATTAATAAATTGGTAACTATAAATTGTTTACATGTTTTAATGTAAAAGTTAGTCCAGGACTGCATGGCTTCTGTGAAACAAATTATATTTAATGTTCAACTAAAAAAAGCAGAAAAAGTCTAATTATATCATTGGCAGATTGTATATTGTCATGAATATTGATATACATTTTTATAAGCAACAGCTCAGAACTTGAGGGGGAGAAAGGTGTTACTGATAAAACAATTTCCCTCATTAGAAAGATTTTTTCCAGATTACCAAATGAAGCACAGTGCAAGGTGTTGTTTCGTCACAGCAAGGGAGAAAACATTCATTACGACTCTGGACATGCCTGTTGCTCATTGTGGGGGCGGGGGGGGGGGGGGGGGGGGGGAGAAATTGTGTATGAAAATCATGGCTTTCATTGTATCTTGATTAATAGTTTTACTTTGGATGCTATTCTATTCCAGTGTTTTCAGTGGAACATAAATCAAAGCCTCTTGTACACTATGTGGAATTGCAAGGCACTCTATCAATAGCATGTTGTAATAAATAAAATTAATACCTTTGTTGCAAGATTCTGATCAGCTGGGAGCGTTTCCCTCAAGGCTTGCAGACCATGTTTAACCAATTCATTCAAGTTACCTTGTGAGTGTGTGAGAGAAGAAGGGAGTGGTGAATAAAAATACAAACAACTGAGAAAATTAACAATACATTTTTCACACTTACAGTCCTGGAATGCATCCATGTTTCTCTCGAGGTAAGTTCGAGCAGACTGTGAACGAGCACCAATTGACATGGCCTTACAGTCAAAGTAGTTAGCAGATGGACATGTCTGGAAAATGTGAGGGCCTATATCCTTAAAGTAAAAAATTAAAAGTTGGTTCAATCAGTCAAGCTAAAACAGCAGGTACTAACCAATGCACTGTGAAAGAGTCTCAGCTGTTATCACTCTCACAGGTGGTAACACATTTAAATAACCAAGTTCCTTTTTATCACATGGATACTGTCAGTGACAAGAGCAAGGCTCACTCTGTACTGAAATCAATCAACTTGCTTAAAATACATAGTTACTCTGCTTTAATTAGGTCAAGGGTAGAGCAATGATTGTAACTTACATCATAACCAGCAATAAGCAATCCCACACCATATGGTCTCCTTCCATACCGTTGTGTAGGAATTTGAGTTTCTAAATGGTTAAAGAATTTTTCAGACAACATATTTCACATTAAGTCAGGAACGATGTTTTCAACTCATGCTAACAGTTCCTGATAATAGTTTACTTGAAGTTCAACAGTACTTAAATCCAGCGATCAATGTAACAAAGTAAGATTAAACATAAAACCAAACTTTTCTGTCCATTTATATTTCAAGGATACTGCTTCCAATCAAGCTCACGAGACGTGACACTGGCAGCGGCCTGTCAAACACAAACCTTGAATCCAAACATTCCTGACGCATAAAGTTGCTGCAGCAAATGAAGGATAAAAATATTACAAATCACAAGCATAGACTGTTAACAATAGAAATAAAGCACTAATACAGTAGTAATTTGTATTTGCTTTAAAGACAGACATGCAGTGACTGGACATTGTATTTGTTGTTTATACCCTTATATCTTCCACTTTCACTCAATTATCAATTGTACTCGAACAAACCTCCACTTTTTCCTCCCTGCCCAAAGCAAAGGTTGGCTAAGATTTTTGAGAGAAGCAAGCAATCAGTCAATGAAACTGATAAATTTCCAGATGCAAAAAAAATTGAAATATATGATAAAAAGAAATGCAAGATGGGTGCAGATCAATATAGATCATGTGAATAGAACAGGTTTGATCAATTAAATGGCCTTTTCCCCCTCCTCTCATGTTCATGATTCACGACAATTTTCCTATAACATGAATATATTTCATTCTTTCTAACGTTGATTGACTCGATGTCCTTGTCACATGAAAAATTACCAATGGGAGATTTAAGGGAAGGAAATACCCCTTGAACATAGTGCAGATAGTTAATGCTTAGGTAGTATGATAACGCAATTGTTTGATGGCAAACTATGTGTTGTGCAAGACAATAAAGTGAAAATAAATGCATGAAATGTTAATTTTCAGAATATATTGTTCCACCGTTTATAGTCCACGATTTAATTACAAGTTCTAATGAATGGTCTTCCACCTGAAATGTTATCAGTTTCTCTTTCTACAGATGCTATCTGCCAGTGTTACCAGCATTTCCTCAAGTTATTTTAAAAATTGACTTATTTTGTTCATAGAAGTTGAATAAATTACTCTGTGCCCCATTTCAGGAAGAGAGATAAATAATATATATATTTTTAAAAGCACACATTTATAAATCAATATTGTACCTTGTTTTGTTACTTCAACATAGTGACAGAACAATGATTGCAACTTAACAAATTACAGACTGACCAAATGTACAAATACTTACCATAGCAGTCGAGCATCAGCTGTGAGACCAGCAATGGAGATGCCAATATGATTGTCAACATGGAGTACTTTTTTTTGATGAGCAGCCAATTCTGACTGAGCTCTCTGCAAAACAAATAGTTCAAAAGGTGACTACAATGAAAGATGATGTAGAATTATAAAAAAAATTAAAGGATGATAAGGGAAAAAGAGGGGAGAGATTTAAGAAACAGTATTGTTTAGTAAGAAATGAAATAGAAAGTTATGGATGCAAAAATATCCTCAATCTGACAAATCCCAAATTTCTTGGAACTTGAAAAGGTGACTTGCCCACCAAAAGAATCCTGGAGGAAGATCGAGCTCTTGCCCTGAAATCTCACTGCCCTCCCATTTCTGAAAGATGGCAGCTCAAATTGAGTTTATGGTTTTGTGTATATACAGGAATTCATCACAAATGCTGATCATTTTAATGTCAGTAATCTGATCAAGGGACATCCACAGCTGGGCTGTACACTAAAATCAGTTGATATTCACAAAGTTTCAATTTCCAGTTGGGAATTAGAAATAAGAACTAAAGAATAAACATACTCTGTGCTGTAATCATAGTTTCACAGAAATTAAATTCTAAATATGGATCCTTAATCTCCGTAATGGTTTAATTTTTAAGACTTGTTTCAATCTCTCGGGCAAGATTGGTGAACTGTTCACCAGGTATTCAGTATGGAGTTCTAATAATCTCTGCTGGAAAAGTGCCCAGGTTAAAACACCCCCTTCAGGCTCACACATTAAGCACAAACACTTGAATCAGCTGTGCCTAATAAGTTGAATTGTAAACCATTAAAAGAATAGGGGTAAATATGAAAGTGGCAATTAAAGGAAGAAAGAACATTTTAAATTAAGTATCATGTGCTAACAAGGGTTCAGCATAAGATTTGCTTTATTCAAACCTGTCTATGTAATTTTACCATGCTTATCATTTTAGAGTTGTAATCACTAGTTTAAATAAAATAGGCCCTGCCCCATAAAGCATAGTGTACTAAAGTGGTTGTGCACAGGATGACATGAAATTATGTGAGAAGATGTTCTTGTGAATCAGAAACACTGCTATAGGCTTGTTGGTCTAAATACTGTATTTCTGTGCTCCAAGATTAACAACTATCTTCTTCTTTAGTTAGCCTTGATTCAATAATCAAAAATCATCACAACCTTTGATGCAAAACCACTCTGTCACTCTGATGTTTGGAAGTCTCTTTGCACTTATTGGAGTTGCTTGAAACAGAGTAGACCTCTTCAGGAAATAAACAACTGACATAAGGGAGCAGGAAGGTTACTCAAAACCATTAGATAGCCCACATTTTTACCTTTAAAGCTACTAGAACTGCATGTGTTTTTGACTTGAGCCCTACGGTGGCTGAGCCTTGTTTCACTGCCTCCATGGCATATTCAATCTGATGTATACGCCCCTGAAAGAACAAAATAATCATTAGCCTGGATAACAAATTTACACTTGTATTGATTCCCACTATTTTGAAAAACTACTTCCATCAAATTCAGAATTCTCCAATTTAATTTAGAATATTTGAAAATAAAATGAATAATCTTATTTCCAGGAGCAATGAGTCACCTTTAAATCCATGCAAGCTCCAAACAACTCCACATATGAAATGCTCCAATTTGGTTCTTCCACATCACAACAAGACCTCCAATCAGAAATTAAATCCTGTGTTTCTGTGGGATGCAATCCTTGCTCATACTTCACCTCCAGATTAACTTAGTTATTCATATTATCCTTATTTCAGAACGTCTTTTCTTGTCCAGACATTGGGTACAATCCTTACCTCGTGGCAATCTTGTTCTCTCCAATGTATTCAACCAAATTGATGCTGCATTGTTTCCTAAGTGACCCCATGGACCTATCCTTTGCCCAATCTTATTCTTCAGCTCTATGGCCCTCTGCATCATCATTCAAATGCATGACAGCCACTGATGACCCCCTACTCTACCTCAACACCTCAGTGTTGTCAGGCCACCATATCTGCATTTGTGAATGAACCACAATTCCCCACAACAAAATGCTGGGAACATGGGGAGTGGAGGATGGGAAGCTGGCTAAGAACTTTCAAGTAATTCAGCCCATGTCCTGCTGCCCGTATTCTAATCCACACCAAGTCTCATACACCATCACTTCTTTGCTTGCAAACCATCTCTGACTCCCAGATTATCAATACCCACGTCCCTCTGTCCCACCACTTGTGCATTCACCTATCTAAGCCCTATCAGCCTTACCCAGTCAGACCTATGTCATTCCAAACCCACCAAATGTCCCCTCAAGGGCAATCAGGGATGGGCAATAATCATGCTGCAGTGCCACAACAGCCACATCACAGAAGCAAATGAATGTGTTTGAAGGAAGCACTTAAAGCACACACTACAAAAAGGAAATAAAAATATGGTTAGTTGAAGAGAGGTTGTCATAGAGCAAAAAAACAAAAATGCCAGCAAATAAATGGACCAAGTAGACTGTACGCTGCAGATTCAGTATAATTATTTAAATATTATTTGAACATTATAAAAAATAAAAGTTCTCTCAATTAATATTTCTATGTTAATTACTGATTCACACATCTGATGATAAAACAATCTGATCTAATTTGCCCATATTGCAGTCTTACTTTATACTATCAACTGTATGCAATTATTTAACCTTCATAAATGAGCCACAATTATTCAGTGAAGTTGCCATCAAGCATCTATTACAAACCTTTTGATATCATGCTCAAGGACCAGAACAAGTTTACTCCATTATGAAGTACTGTGAAGAAATAGATCATTGCATTTATGTTTATAACAATCTGAATTCATTGCAATGCAACTTTTCTTACCTGTGGGCTCCAAACTGTGACATCGTTATCATACTGATTACGGAACTGTAATAAACAGCATACATAAGATTTATATACAAAATTCACATGATGACTAGAAATAAAGATTAACACATTAGTATCTATTGAGTAATTACTGAGTATTTAAGGACCTTTTTGTAAGTAATCACCAATGTTCTTAACTGATATTCAAACAGTTTATAGTTTATATTTCACAATAAACAAATTGTGATCCTAATACAAATTCTTAATACTTATCCACAGAATATAATCTGGAAACTGAATGTGGCACAGTTTCTGAATTTGCTTTAGCCAAATAATGACAATAAAATGTTAATATTCATGAAAATGCATAATATTTTATCAAAACACCGATATTCTTAAAGAAAGTGCATCATTTAACATGTTAAAAATGCAAGGCAACCCAATCGATAATTGGATTTACCAAACTCTGCAGCACTGATGCTAGGTTAGCACATTTTAATTGCCTTTTTGATACAAATGCAGCTCAAGTCTAACATAACTCTAAGGCAAAGTGGTAAAAAATCCAGTGGATTATCTTACTTCACGTTGCTTCCTTTAGGAGAAGCCTCAATGACAGACCTACCCTGAACAACTTTAAGAACAGTAGCAAAGCAAATCATTCATGGAAACACTCCTGAAGGTGGATAAAATAAAAATGCAAGTGCACAAATACAAGTGCATAAATAATTCAGATCAGAGGGTGATCTCTGTTAATAATGGTAAGTCTTACAAAGTTTACCATTATTATGACGTAAATCAGAAGCAACTTCACGTATCCACACATACCAAATTGCAGGATGAAGCCATTCAACCCTTCTCTGCCATTTAACAATCATGGCTGAATATCCACTTCGGTACCTTGTTCCCACCTTTGCTGCATATCCACTGATCCCTTTAATGGGCACAGTTAAGTGATGATTTGTCTTGCTCCTTGAAATGATTTATTATTCCTGTACTTAGTCAACAGACTAAACAATGAAATTGATGTATGGCTGTTAATTTATTGCACTCAGCCACTGGTTACCCATTAAGCACAAAGAAAAACTGAAACTGGTGAAAATGAATTTCTAACAAGAGCAATAAGTATTAATTACTGTCAAGTAACCAATCAGGCATTAAAAGATTACTTTTATAAGCATGGAGTCTTATTCTTCAGAACTGAATTGTGCAAGGTTTTAAGAATCAAACCTTCAATCAACTTCCATCAATTTTTGTTCCACTTTCACTTTCTGCACATAAATTAACAATGAATTTTTTCTTCCTGATTTAGATTTGGAAAGAATTTTAAAATGTGATTAAATTCCCCTGATCATATGCATCACAGATCCCCTCCACGTTGGCTGCTGCAGTGGGAACAAACTTGAGGAACTTGTCACTTCAAAGAGCCTGTACAAAACTTAGATCCGGAATTGGAATACTTCATTATTCCAAAGTGGCGTTGTTGGACACCATAATGTTCCTTACTTCAAGCTTTACTGTCAGAAGTCCAATTTTCAGATAAACTAATTATTTACCGAGATAACTGAGATCCTATTTCAATGAGGGGCAGGATTTTTTGCTGATACTGGACAACGTGTTCTACTGAAGCAAAATGTCATAAAGAGTAGATAAACTTATCAGACATCTCTTTATGGAGTACTGTGCACAGGTTGGCAGTGGCATTGGTCTACAACAGAACAGGAATTACATTTGAGAAGGAATTAACCGGTGGTGAATCACGGATATTTCATATGTCGAAGTAATTTACATGAACTTCACAGAAAGAGACATAATGCAACAAATCTTGATCAGAAATGAACGAGCTTTCATTTTCACATTACAAGCACACTGAATATCTCTAAGTATTTCTCAGTGTTGTAAAACAAATCCAAACTAGGCTGGCTTAGTAGAATGAGTAGAAGATCTGCCCCACGTCCCGGGCCCCGAATTCAAACCAGGCCGGGGCACCAACTTCCAGCGGATTTTTCGAAAGCCGGGGCCGGGGTCGGCGCCGCTCTGGGTGTCCGGGCCGGAGGGGAGAGACGTCCCGCCGAGGGCACCGGCTCCCAGCCCGCGGCCCAGGGCAGCGGCCCGGCCCGGCCCGGCTCCTCCACTACAACATGACTCGGCACAAAACCGGCGCCCACGGCCGAATCAAGGCCAAACCAAGCGGCGAACCGGCACCGCCCACCCCGACCAGTCGCCCCGGGCGGTGCTGAGACCGTGAACCCGCTGCCCTCTCTGACTTGCGGATCCGCCGCCCGCTCCCTACCATTTTGCCGCCGCGCCGTTTCCTTCCAGCACCGATCGGAAGATCGATGGTGTCGCCGATTGATTAATCCCGCCTGTGCGCCGGCCAGGAAAGTAAATGGAAATGAATCATCGAACGCCCCTCCCCTCTCCTGTCTCCCCTCTTCAGGATCCTGGGGCTGGACGAGAACTTGCTTCACTTCGCTTCTGAGTTGGCAGATGAGGTCGATGTGGAGTCCACAGATCCTGTCGCAGGTCGGGCAAGCGGAACCTGCCTGACGGGGTGGGTGGGTCGTTCTTCGGGTAGTGGCGTGTTCCTTCCACCTTTGACTTGGGGTTTCTCTGACCAAGAGTTCCCAGTGCCACCCCTGGAAGTCCCAGCAATGGGTGCGGATATAGACTTTTATTCCAAGTAGTTTTGGAAAACCGCCTTGAATCTTTTCCTCTGTGCACGTGGTAATCTCTTCCAATGGAGAGTATGCTTCAGGGATCTGGTGTTGGACAGGTGAACGACTGATTACAATTGGGGTCTTAATTCTGTGGAGGTTGGCCTTGATGCTGTTTATGTTCCTCGTCGATCTGCTGAATTTTCAGGAAACAGTATTGGTGGTATCTCCTTGGTGCTTTGTGGTTCCTGTCATAGGTAGTCCAATTTTCAACTATACAGGAGGGCAGCAGTAACCCAGTAAGCCATGACTTTTGTGCTGGATTGAAGTCTTGATCTTCTCAGTCGACCAAAAGCTGTGCTGTTGCATTGAACATGATGGGGAATTTCATTATTGATGACTGTCTTTGCTGTGATATAGCTCCTGGGAAGTGGTCCAAGTTTTCCAAACATCTAAGGCTCCACTGCACAGAGAGCCAAAAATGGGTGTGAACTTTTCAAGGACATTCAGGTCACTGGAGTCTGGAAGGAACAGTTTGAAGATGTCCTCAAGTCTGTGTGAATGCCCATGGCTCCATCCCACAGCAATCTACCCAGTCTGGTGTTGCCTCCAACCTCGTCTAACAAAAAGTCTCAAAGCTCATTTGCCAACAAATTAAGAAAAAGACTCTGTAGCTGTTGGTATCCCTGATGAAGTTCTAAAACTTGGGAATGAGGAACTTCATTCACAGATACACAGCCCCATCATCCACATCTGGGAAGAGGAGGATATTGTAAGGGGACCTCAGCAACATCTGCAAGAAAGGAAACAAATCTTAATGTGGTAACTGCAGAAAAGTCTCTGCAACAGGGGAAGTTATTGTGAGGATTCCTCTCGGTTGTCTTATCCAAACAGCTAAAGGTTTGCCTCCTGAAACACAATGTGGGTTCTATCGAACTAGAGGCACAAGATATGACTTTCTCTGTCTGTCAATTCCAAGAGGAATGCAGGGAGCAGTGTCAACCCCTGTACGTGGCCATTTGCAACCTCACTAAAGCTTTTGACTTTAGAGCACCTTCCTCAATTCTGGCTGTCTGCAGAAATTCATCCCTATCCTCCATTGCTTCATGATGACATGTAAACTGTGATCCAAACAAATGAGTCCACAACAATTCCAATCTGGTGCCAAATGACATTGTGCCATTGCCCTAACACTTTTCAATGTTCTTCACTGCAGTGCTGGACTTTCCCACCAACTTCTCCCAATGGAATAGAACTAATTCACGGGACTAATGGGAAACTGATCAATATATACTGCATCAGTTTTAATTATTTGAGGACAGCTGCCTATTTTTGCTGCTAATCCAGAAGATGATTTGCTGATCAAAATGACAACAGGAATTTTGTGAAACTGCATACCTGTCAACATTTTTTTGAGTCCAACACATATGGAAGAGCTTTCTTCTCCTGAAGGAATGCTTGTAATGCTGACGCAATCTGGCAACAAGTTTAAAACCAAATTTTGAAATACATCAGCAATGCAAGGTGTAAAAATACATGAATGAAATTAACTGACATCAGCAAAAAAAAGAATCATTAGATTTGTGTTCATTAATAACATTATAACATTACAATAAAATGTAGTATTTCATCTGGTAGAGGAGAATGTTAAGGAAGCTGCCACTCATTGTGGCCAAGTCACAAGACAGATTATATTGATGGGGTAGGACATCATATGTGCACAGCAGTTCAATTGGGTGGTGATGTATCATGTTGGCATCTTACCTTGGGGCATCTGGGAGATCATAATACATCACAAACATATCATCTCCAAAACCATCTGCAGCTCTCTTGGGTCTAATACAGGCAGTCCAACGGGTTCTGTTCTTGAGAACTGTCCATAAACTGATATTTGTCCATAAGTCAGAAATGAACAATTTCCATAAGGGTCAATTATCAGGAACATTTATTTATAGTCTTCCCCCGTGTAGTGACAATGGTGCAGAATCAGAATGTTACACATGCATTGGCTCATTTTGATGGCATTAAAGTATCAATGGATGATATATTCTTTAATAAAGTATTTTGCGGTGGTCAATAGAAGAGATTTACCTTGTCAGTATCCAAAGCAACTCTATTTAATGGCCTCCCACTGTGAATCAGCAGCTGTGTTCTAAAAGACAATGTATCTGTATGATTACTGAGGGGAGGTTACATGCAAACATTTTTTTGAAGACTGGTTGTCTTTTGAATTAACTCGATGATACTCCTGTTCCATAACTCCTGAAGATGTTTGCTTTTTTGTAATTAACTTTACTGAATTGAAAAATACTTAAAAAATTATGGGAGGATTTGTGTGAAGTCGGGTTGCTGTAAGTCAGGTTTTCCATAACCCAGGGAGCCCATATATTCACATTCATCCAGTAGCCAATACTATTTATTGTCACCCAAGGCCAATTCCTTATGCCCTGAAGCGCCAGGTGGAGGAGGAGCTGCACATGGAATGATGGTGAAGGCAACCCATTGGTGGTGGTCTTTGTGACATATAAAACCATGCGATTATCTGGTAAACCAAAAATGAAGCATTTAGAACATAGAACAATTACAGCACAATTCAGGCCCTTCGGCCCACAAAGCTGTGCCGAACATGTCCCTACCCTAGAAATTACTAGGTTTACCCATAGCCCTCTATTTTTCTCAGCTCCATGTACCTATCTAACAGTCTCTCGAAAGACTCTATTGTATCAGCCTCCACCACCGTTGCCAGCAGCCCATTCCACGCACTCACCACTCTCTGAGTAAAAAACTTACCCCTGACATCTCCTCTATATCTACTCCCCAGCACCTTAAACCTATGTCCTCTTGTGGCCACCAATTCAGCCCTGGGGAAAAGCCTCTGACTATCTACCCTATCAATACCTCTCATCATCTTATACACCTCTATCAGGTCCCCCTTCATCCTCTGTCTCTCCAAGGAGAAAAGGCCGAGTTCCCTCAACCTGCTTTCATAAGACATGCTCCGCATTCCAGGCAGCATCCTTGTAAATCTCCTCTGCACCCTCTCTATGGCTCCCACATCTTTCCTGTAGTGAGGCAGCCAGAACCGAGCACAATACTCCAAGTGGGGTCTGACCAGGGACCTATATAGCTGCAACAATACCTCACGGCTCCCAAATTCAATTCCCCGATTGATGAAGGACAATACACATTATACCTTCTTAACCACAGAGTCAACCCGCGCAGCCGCTTTGAGCGTCCTATGGACTCGGACCCCAAGATCCCTCTGATCCTCCACACCGCCAAGAATCCTACCATTAATACTATATTCCGCCAACATATTTGACCTACCATTTGCTGCCTACTTTAGCAGATTATTTGTAAAATTAGTGGGATCTTGATACTGTAGTGAGCTTGGCCTGTCTCATGCCAATACAAAGTTGGATGTGGATTATGGAGTCTGAGCTATCGACAATTAATATGTATCAGAGTTTGTACGCCTACATCAAGATGCTACATGGGGTTAAGATGGTCCCAAATCAGTTTATGATGAACAAAATAGTTCAAAAAGGATCCGAAGGTATTTTTGTAATCAATATGATATCCTCATTCCTACAGAGACCAAACAGAAACACCTGAAGGTGCTGGGACAGAATTGGGGAGGAATTCAGCAGGTGACAAAAACATGGTGTCAGGTTACAGTGGACCAAGTGCACATTTATGCAGCTTGTAGTTGTCTACCTGGAATTCAGAATCAACAAGATTGGGCAGAGACTTGTCAGGGAAAAGGAGGGAGCTAGGTTGGCTGTTTGAGAGTAACCAATGTGACTGAGATTTGCTCCTTCTCAGTGTTATTCAGTTTCTTCTGATTTTGGCCATCTGATTGAGTCCCCTTCACAAATTATAGTACAGAGTCCTGGTTCAGGGGTGAAAAGCAACAGAGCTATGTCGAGTAAAATTTAACAGTGAGTCATTCCTTGTCCTTTGTCCTTGTCCTTAAGTTCTAAGTCTCCTGTTTGGGGTTATTCGATTCCAGAAGTTTCTCTTTATTTGGATATCACTCTGGTCACAGAACATAAACTGGTGACAGAAAGTTTTAGACCAAAATTGGTCATTCTGACAATGGCAGCTACATGACTACAATGGTGAGCTATCATTTTGTAGTACCTGGACCATTCTATTGAGTATAGCACATCGAAGCAGACCACAACAGCAGATGCATTGTTATACTTGCCTTTGGAGGAAGCAATAACTAATTTTGAACAGTGCATTTTTCAGATGCAACTTGTTGACAATGATTTTCTGTTGACAGCTAAAGAGATTGCCAGAGCCACTTGTAATAATGACCCTTTGAGGTAGGTATGTAAACTTATCCCATTGGGGAGGGGCGAATTGCAGGTAGCAGCAAGTGAGAAGATCAGATCCTTCTGTTGAAGACAGCATGAGCCATCAGTTAATTAAGGGTTGGCTGAAGTGAGGCTGCAGAATGGTGGTTTTGAAGCTACTTTAAGTACTGTATGTGTACTGAAGAATGTCCATGTCTGGCATTTGGGAATTGTCCATGTGAAGACAAGAGGCTAGAAATTGACCAGTGTTTAGTCCTGCTTGCTGGTTAGGACTGCATGTCACAGCTGTCCAGAGCTTCAGCACAGACATAAAGGTGTCTGTCTCTTCCAGAGTGTAAAAGGTAACTTTTTTCAAATGAGCATCCCAACTTTCCTGTTTGAAATCCACTCAGAGAAATTTGAAGTGTTGCTATTAGGGTTCTGCTTCTCCACGGGATGGACTATAGTAGCTCCGAGGGCAGCTGTGAATGCTTTATTTATTGTGGATAACTACATTTGTAAGGAATGCCTACAGTTGTTTCAGAGTAAGCACAGAGTTTCTAAACCAGAATAACAGGAATTATTCTAGAGCCCACAGAAATCTGAAAACTTCCTGGTTGCATATTAGCCTTGCAATGGCTGCACCAGAAATGAAACTGTTGCCCATATCTTTCAAGAATACATCTTTATCAGGAAGGTTTGAGAAGAAATGCAGTGTTATTTGTTGGGGTTTGTCCCGAACAACTCCATAACACAGGCCTCTGAGTGCAACAGGCTGTTCCGAAATGCACACATCGAAACAAATATCAACGAGTGCTGGGAAAGCATCAACACAGTGAAAGATGTTCTCCAGTATGTGCAAAACCTAGAGAGCAAAGTATTTTCCTCAACCAAGTGCAACGACCCAGCAAACTTAAAGGTCCAGGACAATGTGCAAAGGGACATGCTGAAACCAGATACAGCTACAACAAGGGCTCTCTGGGGAAGGGCCACATTTCAAGGTCATTGCACATAACATTTGAAATCTGTGTAAAATCCCATTAATTATTTGCTTTAAAGCTGTAAATGAATGATAACTGATGACATGCTTATGTTAAGTAATGGGAATAACAGGGCTTATTAAGAAACTGTTGATTGGGAGCTTCCGTATTACATACTTCTAATTTTTTATGAATAAAATTAATTTCCTGGAGGTTGTCATTATGCAGTGAGTTATAGAGGATTGTGAGTGGATGGACCTGCAGTATCAAGGAAGTAAAGGCACCTTTGTAGTTATGGCACTCTCTGACTGTTTACTGTTCTGTTTATCAATGTGGATGAAGACATCTTGGGCAGATTAGAGCAATTGTATGACACCATGGGACCAATGACTACATAAGCAGCATAGCAAAGTGTAGAAATATGTTGGTCTAGGGAAATGAATAGTCAGTGGGATAGATGGGGATTTCTGCATCTGCTGATGTTCCCTTGTTTTTTGTTTCCACAGTGTTAGATAAATGACACTACTGGGAGGATGCAGCACATTTTGAAGCACTTGGGAAGCAGTTGGAAGTTGTGATTCATCTGGAAACCGATTTGAAAGAAACAGGTTGAGGTTCTGCAGGCAGACATTGATGGATGTTTGCAAATATTTTCACTTTTTAAGAAAAAAGAGAGGTAAACCTACAGGCCTGTAAAAATAAGTGACAAGAGAGAAAAAAATCTTTCTGTTCTCTTGTGCTAAAATTGTGCAAAGTATTGGCCATCATTTGTTCTTCTTTTGCACATTGATTCTTTTCAGTTCAATTGTGTAGTTGGACAAAAACTGACACTATTAAAATGGAAACATTAGAACAGAATAATCAAAGAGTGGTGAACCAGGTTGGTATTTAGGAACATCTCAGAGGAGTAGAAAGGGTCAGAGATCTTTAGGGTAAGGAGCTGAATGCTTGGCTAATGGTGTTGGAAGAAAGTGAGTGAGTGATGTGGAAGAGGGGAGAGTAGGAGGAAAGCAAGAGTTTTTGGAGGTTTCCAAAGGCTGGTAGAGGTTACTGGGAAAGGGAGGGGCAGAGTCACCAGGTAATTTGAAGAGAAGTATAAGGATTCTAAATTCAAGACTTAGTAGATCAAAAGCCTATGCTGAGTTAATAGGTGTAAGGGACTTATTGTGCAATTCCCTATGGGTAAAAGATTGCTGGATGAGGTTATTTTAATGAAGTGTGAAAAATGGCAGGCCAACCAAGAGCATCTGGGTATGGTTGAATCATTTGGTTACAATTGCATTGGTTTGTTTTACAAATGGGCTCCTGTAGCAATAATGTGATTGGCAGTTTTGACGAGAGAGGAACCATCAAATTTCCCATATTGTAATATTCAAGCTATTACAGACTAGCTATATTTACTGAAAGACAATATTGCTCACCAATACAGTACCATTATACTGTGGTAACTTCACTTTGTCTTTTGATATACGGTACATAAAAACTATAAGAGCACTGAATGCAACCTTTGCAAAATATCTGAACATGTTGATGAAAAATCTGAATGAAAAAAATCCTTAGCAACTTTTATTTTTCTTTATTAATGATCTGTTCCTGGCATCTGAAACTTGTGAAATCTGGTTACAAGGACGTTTCTGTTTCTTTGGGCCAAACGCAGGTCACATTTTCATGTCAGTTAACTTGATTGCGTCTGAAGTAATTTCAGTATTGACATTGAATTCACATGCGTCAAGCAGAACACAAAATGATTTGTATCGTACGGAAGCACGTTTGGCATTCACTAATCGTTACACAGATAATGTTAAATAGCGTGATCAGCAAACAAAAGCGGTAGCCTGGAACAAGTCATATGACGGAATTCTGGGGTCAAAAATGGAAACTTGGAAAGACTGAGTCGGAGCTAACATCTTGGCAATCCATGTGCAGCTTCTTAGATACACTCGTATTCAAAATATGCAAATAGAGGCCAAATGATCGTCGCTTCAGTGTTTCAAATCAACCAAAGTCGGCGATTTAGCATTAACTACTCGGGCAATGAGGAGAAACCTCACTCAAATCTACTTAACAGGCATTTACTCAACCCTGAAAACAGAATCAGGTGATGAACAACTCTTTCTCACTGACCTCAAGACCTGAGGTGTTCACGTAAGATCCAACAAGTGTGGGGTAATGTAATGACGACGATGCCACGGCCCACTACAGCGGCATTTGTGAAGTACAGTGTTCAGCAAGTATAGCCCGCATAGTAGATGACAATAACAACAAACCACATTGACCTGTTTGACATTGAGAAAAGCGGGAATACGCAATCTAATATGTATGTACACAGAGCAGCTTCAGCTGTCCAAACCAATTTCTGCACCGAACAACTTTGGAGTCCTCCTGGCGGCACCACATACATTGCAAAGGATAGAATCTGGTATCTTAATCGCAGCCTACCCCCCAAAAAAGCACCTTTTATCTTACAAAACACCCTTTGATATATGAAATTCACATTATTATGACTTCAGCTGTCAACTGAGATGTTGACTTCAGTGATATTTCTTGAATTGCGTTTAATGTAACTGTCAAAAACATCAATATCTTTTGCCATTGGAATGTTGGGGATTAACTTCATCACCCAACGGTGGCACAAACCTCAGAAATGAATTCTCCTTCCAAACTTCTGCGCGGATGTGTTCGGCTCATGTTCATGGTTTAAAATAAGATACCAGTAATTACTCAAAAATTATTGCCTGAGATTAAATCTGTTCCAAAATCAGCTTTACAAAAATAGAATTTATAATTCTACTACAGATGTGCACAATTTCACCGAAAATCCAGTAAAAACACTGACATTGATTGAATACCAGTGTTTAAAACAAACTAATGCCGAGGGACAATCCCCGGGGTATATGAACCATGTCTCTGAGTTTTTAAAGGTGTCAAAGTATTTCTTTTCATTCAAGTGTTCTAGATTATTGTTAATACATGCACGTTTTCCGGTATGAACGAGCAATAGATTGAAGGGAGTTTTAATTGTAAAAGTCATGGAACCATAATCGACACAATTTATATTGCTTTGAATTTTTGGATATCCTAGTTTCACATTAAAGTACTTTTGATTGATTAAGCCACGTTATTTTGTATTTGTCTCAACTACTTCAAGGATGACTTATCAGTTTCCATTCTGGCAATATCTCATCAAGTTCTCCACAACTTAACTAAACATTTGCATCCCAGGTCCTCGGACACGGTCCCATCCTTCCCAAATTCTCCTACGTCTTTGGCTGACGATTTCAAAATCATTTGTGAATCATTCACAACACTCCGCGGGGCGACATTGTCCTGCTTTGAACCTCGTCACTAACTATTTGCTCCCTCATCTTTTATTCACAAGACTCTACCTTATTTAGAAAAAGCAAAAATTCTGATGACCGGTCATTGACCAGAAAGTCAACTTTCTTTTTGTGTCTCCGCAGACGCTGCCTGACCTGCAGAGAAGCCCCTGCATTTTCTGGTTTTATTCCGTCTGTCTTAAAAAGGGCTCCTCAGAACTTACAACTTTAACTTTGCCTTCAGTTTTCCTATCTGATCTCTCCGTTCTCCACCTTGTTCACATTTTAAACATATTTTGTATTCGCCATTAGATATTTTGAATATATATCCGCAGCTGAGGATTAACAAGGCCTGAGAATGCGAAAAGGTTTTTTTTGGCGGTGTCTGTCACAAAATCACAGGAAACTGGGCACAAGCGAATCTTTCCCCAAATCTTTCGTAGGTTAATAATATTGCAAACGATTAAAAGTAATGCAAAATAAGACTTGAAATATACGTGAACCTTACATGCAATTACCAGGCAGTATGGCGAAGATACAAGAATTATAGATGAAATGTTAGCATGAACAATTAACAAACTGACACAAATTTTCTGAAGAACAGTACCGAGATACTTAGAAACGTGAAAGAATTGCACAGCTTTAAAAAAAAATCATTAAAAAAATACTCCGAACTGATTTTCTACCACAAATCGTATGCACGGTACAGTGGGCCACATCTGTATTCGCATTGAATGAAGATCGTTTTAGTTTGTTGCACGTGTTTTACCCTTTATTCCTTTGAAACACTGATACCACACTCCTTAAGAATAGGCAAAATCCAACATAAGCTGCTTTAAAGATAACTTCACTGACACATCGCACGTTTCGAAATACGAAATGTATAAACAGCAAAAGCGACAATAAAAAGTGAAATCAACCCAAAGAAAAACCACAGTAGGTCAAAACCAATAAAAAGTACCCCTTGTTCTCATCCTGTGATTGAAATTGACTTAGATTAGAAAGGGTTGGTACACTTGTGAACCGAGCATTTTAAGTTTCTTTATATATCAAAGCATAGTGCCAACAACTGTGGGCTTTTGGGGGCTTTACAAAATTTTATCGGCGACCTGATTGCGAAAAGTTTACAACGAGTATGTTTTACTATTCTAACTCACAGACTAGGATTTACTGGCATCCTGACAACCATTCTGTAACCGATCGTTAGAACAGCTTGCAGCACTTTACACTGCGATTCAGAGGGCTGTAATGATGAAATCGTTTACGCAAGCCATTGGCAGCTTTCTGCAGACAGAATATTCCTCAATCGTGCAATCGAAAACGGCAGACCTTCACTTTCGTTCTTTTTAAACGTTTCACTTAGTTTTTCATTTGTAACACAACTTTTATTTCTTTTACCACACGCGCTGCTTGAGATTTTAAAATAAACCACATATTATGAATAATAACTTTAAAAATTATCGAACGAGAAAGTAAGATCTTTTTATTCATTTGAACATTGTCAAGTTTTCTCCTGACATATTTTACAATTAGAGGCATCAATCAGCAATGATCATTTTCCAGGGGACCACAGTGTACCTGTCCACTCCGCTACCTATTTACACTTGTGCCAGTTTAAATTAATTTCTTTTTGAAACATTCGGAAATTATAAGGGTATGGTTAAAATATTTGCAAATCACTTTACTTTTGTTTGACATTATCCAAGATACCGCTGCTGTACAGTTCTGAGGTAGCGCTGCACTATGCAGGGTATAGATGGTAAGATGCTTCGGCAGATGGAGTTAAAATATTCCATGGCATTATTCCTGGCCGTGGCTGAGTCTTCAAATCAGATTACCAGGTCACGTATATAATTGCTGATTGTGGGTGTTTGCTGTGGGTAAATTGGCCACTGCCCAATGACAACATTTCAAAAGCTGTGACTCGCACTGAGATTTCATCAGATGTGAAAGGTGATATATAAATGGAACTTAGTTCGTTCTTTCAAGGCATTAAAAATACAGAAAAATCCCTTTAAAGCCGATGTTCTTCAAAAGCAAGCATATCGTTCACATTTGACTACTTCCAAATGCAACTCAGAAGAAGTTTGCCTCTCGAAATGTCAGGCAACCCAGGTCTGAGAAGAAATTATCAAGCGGCGGAGTACAGTTGCATTTTTATTTTTTAATTGAAGAACACTTTTTAAGCCGGTGAAACAAAACAAAACACGTTGAGCTCCCGCTCCCGCAGGCCGGCGTTGCCGGGGTGCGAGCCAACCGCGCGCTCGTCCGTCCCCGGGGGTTCCATTCAATCGAACGCCAGGCGGCCGGCCCCGGGGAGGGAGTCGGTTGGCGCGCGTGCGTGTGCGCGCGGCCTGCCCGAGGGTTCCAGTGCAGCCGAGTGCGTGGAGGGCTCGGTCGGGGAGGGAGGAGCTGACGCACGCGCCGAGTGGCGGTTGGAGCGAGGGTTCGTGCGGTGACAGGGCTCCGCGGAGCGGGGAGGGCGGGGGCGAGCTCGGCTTCAGTGTGTCGATGCGCGCGCGCGTGCGGGCCGGCGAGGGCGCCGAATGCGCGCCGCGCGCTTCCGATTATTTTCTAGACAAGTCGCTCGATTCCTCCTTCGCCCTCGTGGAGTAACCGAGTGAATCGGGGGTCGGGCGGGGGAAGAGGAAGAGGATAGAGAGGAGAAGGCGGGGGCGGGGTGAGGGGGGAGGAGGAGGAGGAGGAGGCGGCGGCGGCGGTGGAATTGGGGGAGGAGACGGTCAAAGATACCCAAGTGCGTGTGCGTAATAACACACGAAAAGGACGAAGGAAAAAAACCCTTAAACATGGCGATGAGGGACGAGGGGGATTCGGCAGCGCACAGTACCAGCAATGCCAAGTGCCAGGAGGAGAGCAGTCGGAACGGTTATGTGAAAAGCTGCGTCACTCCCCTGAAACAGGACCGTGGGTTTTCCGTCTGCAGGTGGTGTAACTTGGAGCGGCTCGGCTTGGCGCGCCCGAAACTTCCAGCCTTTTACGTCGGGGGCGGCTGCAGCGCCTTTGCAATACTCGTGCTGTCCATCGTGGCCAGGAGATGCCTGGACGAAGAGTTTCTTTCATCCTTGTTGCAGACTTTCCAGTCGGCGTGGGCGATCGTATTCCAGTCCCTGAGTCCTCTTTTTAGCATTTGCTGTGCCTTCTTTTGGTTGACATTTTATTTAAGGAAGAGTAAAAGGGAAAGCAGCACGGCTTGGCTCCTGTCATTGCCACCATGTTGCTACCTCGGAGATTTTTTGGTGGTGCAAGTTTTATTCGGTGAGGACCAGCTGTTTCTTTGCAGGTTGCTGGCCCCGGCTGCGGTGCTGGGTTGTGTGGGATTGTTGACATTACTCTCCACTTTGAAAGTGAAACAGAGCGTCCTGATCTTGCTGTTCTCCAGTGTTGTTAGGTTGGCTTCCATCACCAGTTTGATCGCCGTACCAGCAGCTCTGCGACCCCTCTTGGCCTGTGGGGTCGGGATGGTGGGAGCAATCATTGCTGTGTATTTTGATTACTTATTTCCTAGGGAAGCCCGTCGCAGGACAGCCCCAGAAGAAAAAATACCAGTGATAAAACCCCGCAGGAGGTCGAGTTGTGTTTCTTTGGGTGAAACATCAACCAACTATTATGGTGGCAGCAAAATGCCTAGGAGGACGTCTTTGCCTTGCATATCGAGAGAGCAGGTAACGTTTGCAGAAATCAACCTTTTAAAAGATCTATGTAATTTCATTTTGAAAAGATTATAAACATTGGCGCAGTGTTTGTAAACATCTCATAAACAATTGTAATTAGACATCGTGCTGTCTCAAGTTTAATCGCCAAGAGGTCCTGCTAGCTCCTTTATTTTGCAAAAAAATGTTTGGTGATGGAAAGCCACACGTTATGATTGTATTTTAATGACTTAAATTAGGCTAGCATGTCCGTGAAAAATCAGCGCTTTTGTAGATTTGCTCACGAAGGAATGTTGTGTTAAGTGGCGGATTTTTATTATTTTTTTCGGATAGCATTGAAGATTCCATTAAGTTATTTAAGTAAATGAAAACTAATTTTTCGGACACGGTTCCTGCACTTGAAAGCATATTGCTTAAGATAATCCGGACATTTTGCACAAAATGCTTGCAATTTACGGTATAATCCAACCATTGGGATTCAGTGAAAACTTATTAAATTCCGCTTACAAATTAAAACCTTTGTCTAACTTATGACAATTGCCTTACTCTTTTGTGTTAGTAGAAGTTTTTTTTCCCCTAAAGCAAGTTACTGTGATATACTGTAAAATGCTTTCAGTGTCAGCATAAGCTGCACGTTGGGTATGTCTTGTGGCCTAAAAACTAACATAGAATGCTGGGCATGTTAAACATTTTGGATCAAATCAATTGAAGGAAAGAATGAGAGCAGAGATGCTGGAAAATATCAGTTATTATTTTTGGAGAATCCTTCTGTAGTTGAGTATGATAACTTTATAATGTTATATTCATGAGCAAACTGACAATTCAGTTCATCTGATTGGCACTGAACGGGCTTTGAAACTGATGAACAAAGCAATTGAAATATCTTTTATAGTTGTACAACCAGCATCTTGCTATGGCTGTGAAATGCCAAATGTTTCAGAGTTCGTATTTTACTTTTATCAGTTTGCTGTTAATGTGAGATTTTAATTTCTTAATTTAGCTATATTAAAAGAGCTTGGATAGATCCACACTGTAAACTCAAAGGTGTAGCAAAAAAGACTGTTTTGGAATGTTATATTTCTGCTGAAACATGGTTTTGTTTCACTTGTCTTGAACCTGAGTTTTAGAAATAAAAACCCTGTTTGCAATGACGCACTTATCAGGTATAGAACTAGTTTTAAGATGTCTTGTTTTGTGTTGGGAATTGTTAGTGCAGTAACTGTTGAGGAGAAGGCTGCTTGTCCCATTGTAACATGTCAGCCAAAAATGGAGCAATGTGTTGTTTTGTCATTCAACTTGCTCATGCTTACCTTGGTACTTGTTAAGTGTACTGAGAGTTGTGTCTTCACCATCCCTTTGAGCAATGTTTCCAGAACCACACTACTCCTGTGTGAATTTTCTTCTCTCAACTTTCCTCCAATTTTCCCATAAATTAACAGACTATCGTCTTGTTCTAACTTCAGTTAAGTCGCCCTTCAGTCTTGTTGTTTCAAAGAAAGTAATTCCAGCTGAGACACACTCTTCTTGCCCATAAATTTCGAACACTGGCCAAAATTGTCTTAAGTTTCTTTAACACCCTCTATGGTGCTTTGGCATCTTTTCTGTAGTCTGGTGACCAGAATTGTACACAGAACTCTAACCATGAGCGTAATTAGTTATTTATACAGTTCTGGCCATTGCACTCATGCATTTTAGACTGAATTCCATTTGCCATCTTTGTGTCCACCTGAGCAGTCAATGGATATTTTTCTGAAGCCTCTCATTTTCTTTGTCCACATCAATCATCCTACCAGTCAGCAAAATCCTGGCCCCTGTGTGGTTACTAATTTTAATCAACTTTCCCTTGGATCCCAAGTGGTTTTACTTTTCTGATTAATCTGCTACATGAAATAAAAACAGAAAATGCTGAAAATATTCTGCAGGTGAAGCAGCGTCTTGGGAGAAAGAAAGTTAATGTTTCAGGTCAATGACACTTTTTCAGAACTACCATGTTGGACCTTGTCAAATGACTGGCTGAAATCTACGTACACAACTTCAAATGTTCCACCCTCTTCAACCCTCATTGCTTGCTCCTCAATGTTTATTTAAGTTAGTCTGATATGACCTTAACAAATCCATGTTGTCTTGCTTGATTAACCTGTTTCTCTATCTATTTATGCCCCCAGAAATTGTTTTACAGTGGTTTTCCCATAGCAATGTTTGGCTTGCAGTTATTCGTGGTGTTACTTTTTAAAAACAAAATCATCATTGCCACATTACCTAAATTCCAGCTGTCTGGCACCTGTAAAATTATATTCAGGGCTCATTCTATTTTGCACCTAGTTTCTGAAAAAATCTTGGGAAACATTTTATTTGGGTCTGATGATTTATCCACTTTTTGAGGTGTTGATCTCCTTTGAATTATTTGAAAAGATAAACAAAGAAAAAATATCTTCCTCCTCCTGAATATCGGTGTCTGTATCATTTGAGTCTATATTAAGACAGCTGTGAAGTATTTATGTAGAACTATCTACATTCAGACTTAGAGACCCAAAAACCGTAACCCGGTTACCTTGTTGTTATCCTTCCCTTTGTACATGTTTAAGATATACTGGGCTTTTTCGTGATTATATATAGCAAGCCTGGCACTCTTTGCCTTCCTAATTTCCTTTTTAGATTTCACATCCGCACCTTCAATATTCCTCTAGGCCTTGAACTATTTCAGGACTCTTTCTTCTGTCTTTATTCTTTTCCATAACTAAGTCTAACTGAATTGTCACTGCCTTCTAAAACTATGTCTAGTACCATTCCTTGTCTTATCTGGGTTGCTTCCACACATCAGTTTATATCCTCAGTTCATCATCTTTACTTCTATGTCTCTTTGCATTTCAGTATAAACAATTATACTCCCTCAAACTATTTGTTCTTTTTGTTTTTCAGCCTTTTTCTCTCTCGCTCTCAAAACTTATTCCTCTGCCGCCTTTATAGTTCCTAAACCTTGTCCTTTCATGTTTGCTTTTGAAATTGCTGACAGGTTCCCATTTATCTCCCTGCCAAATTCTCAATGGCACTGGTAAGCCACCATTTGAATATTGATTTCTATTCTTTTGAGGTGCAACCTGTCTATTTTGTAGGATCCCTCATCTCCCAGATTCTCTCTGTGCCCCAGGATTATAAAAGCCTTTTTCTGTGTTTGTCTCATCTGCCACTCATTCATTTGTGTTACCTTCTCAAGTCTATAATCACTGGTGCCTTGTGCCTATAATAATGTGGAGATGACCATATTTGAAGTTGTTTCTCTTTAACTCTTTATGTGATGGATAATATCTTCTTCTCTATATTTGCTCTTGGGATGAAAAGTCAATTATCATTACCCTGGCCCTCTGCTATTCAGCTGAAGGTTCTGAAGCTGCTCTGTGACATTCTTGACCCTTGTAGTAGAAAGCAACAAATTACCTGGAATGAGGTCTGTGGTTAGAGAAATGTCTGTCTTCCCCTTAACTATTGAATTGCTTATCATGTACAGTGGCATGCAAAAGTTTGGGCACCCCTGGTCAAAATTTCTGTTACTGTGAATAGCTAAGCGAGTAAAAGATGACCTGATTTCCAAAAGGCATAAAGTTAAAGACGATGCATTTTCTTTAATATTTTAAGCAAGATTACTTTTTATTTCCATCTTTTACAGTTTCAAAATAACAAAAAAGGAAAAGGGCCCGAAGCAAAAGTTTGGGCACCCTGCATGGTCAGTACTTAGTAACACCCCCTTTGGCAAGTATCACAGCTTGTAAACACTTCCTGTAGCCAGCTAAGAGTCTTCCAATTCTTGTTTGGGGGATTTTCGCCCATTCTTCCTTGGAAAAGGCTTCTAGTTCTGAGATTCCTGGGCCGTCTTGCATGTATTGCTCTTTTGAGGTCTATCCATAGATTTTCGATGATGCTTAGGTCAGGGGACTGTGAGGGCCATGGCAAAGTCTTCAGCTTGTGCCTCTTGAGGTAGTCCATTGTGGATGTTGAGGTGTGTTTAGGACCGTTATCCTGTTGTAGAAGCCATCCTCTTTTCATCTTCTGCTTTTTTACAGACGGTGTGATGTTTGCTTCCAGACTTTGCTGGTATTTAATTGAATTCATTCTTCCCTCTACCAGTGAAATGTTCCCTGTGCCACTGGCTGCAACACAAACCCAAAGCATGATCGATCCACCCCCATGCTTAACAGTTGGAGAGGTGTTCTTTTCGTGAAATTCTGCACCCTTTTTTCTCCAAACATACCTTTGCTCATTGCGGCCAAAAAGTTCTATTTTAATTTCATCAGTCCACAGGACTTGTTTCCAAAATGCTTCAGGCTTGTTCAGATGTTCCTCTGCAAACTTTTGACGCTGAATTTTGCGGTGAGGACGCAGGAAAGGTTTTAGTCTGATGACTCTTCAATGAAGGTCATATTTGTGCAGGTGTCGCTGCACAGTAGAACAGTGCACCACCACTCCAGAGTCTGCTAAATCTTCTTGAAGGTCTTTTGCAGTCAAACAGGGGTTTTGATTTGCTTTTCTCGAAATCCTATGAACAGTTCTCTCGGAAAGTCTTCCAGACCTCAACTTGACCTCCACCGTTCCTGTTAACTGCCATTTCTTAATTACATTAGGAACTGAGGAAACGGCTACCTGAAAAACGCTTGCTATCTTCTTACAGCCTTCTGCTTTGTGGGCATTATTTATTTTAATTTTCAGAGTGCTAGGGCAGCTGCTTAGAGGAGCCCATGGCTGCTGATTGTTAGGACAAGATTTGAGGAGTCAGGTATTTATAAAGCTTTGAAATTTGCATCACCTGGCCTTTCCTAATGATGATTGTGAACAAGCCATAGCCCTAACAAGTTAATGAAGGTCTGAGACCTTGGTAAAAATTATCTGAGAGCTCGAATGTCTTGGGGTGCCCAAACTTTTACGTGGTGCTCCTTTCCATTTTCACTCTAAAATTGTACAAAACAAAAATAAAACACTAATCTTGCTTAAAATGTTGAAAAGAATGTTCATCTTTAACCTTATGACTTTTGGAGATCAGTTCATCTTCTACTCACTTAACTATTCACAGTAACAGAAATTTTGACTGGGGTGCCCAACTTTTGCATGCCACTGTATCTCTGTCTTTACTCTGTGCAGTTGTCAATTAGGAGCCACAGACTGGCCTCGCTGTATTACCTAGGAAAACATCTCTTTTTGCAGTATTCAGAGGTATTATACCTGTTAGAGAGCACAGTGCTCTTTGAGAATATCTGCATTATTGTGCCTGTCCTTATGGTTTGCATTAGGGAAAAAAAGTGCTGTGATACTTTGTCAATCAAGTCACACATGTGGAAGGATTATGACTTCTTCCAGTGCTTCACAGGATAGGTTGCTCTGAGTGACCACACAACACATGCTCTGCCTGCTACACTGAATTCCCTCACTTATAAATTTCCAAATTTTGGATTCGATTCATGCTGTGCTCTCTGCAGCCCCAGTCCACAGGAGCCTTGGTGAGAGCGAGTAGTTAGGACTCAACAAATAAAATGCTTCAATCTTATTGCTTAGATTTTATGGCATAGGCAATTATCTTTAATGGATTATTATTTGAGGGATTGTTCAACACACATGCTATTGATTGGATAACTCATAGTTGCAGCAAGTTAAATTGTCATTTGAGATATGTTATGGACATGTTGCTGGATGATTTCTTCTGTTAATATTCATTTATTGGTCATCCCTTTCTCACTAAATTATTTCTCTCCCCTTTCCATTCAAGTTTTGCAAGATGTGTTCATTTGATACCTTTTCTTTTGTACATCCCACTCTCATTTGTCTTTGATAATTGAGCTTTCAGCTGCTATGGTTTTGCTTGCACTTCAGAGGTCTTAGCTAAAGATCTTCCCATCTTTATAAAACCTTGTCTCCAGGCAAACTTTTAAGTTGGCTTTCTCTACTTTGGCATGTATTTTCCTTTTACCTGTTTATGATGTTATTTCACAAAGATGTGACAAACCGTTTAAATTCTAATATCGCAGATTAGTGAACCTGAGCTACTCAAGTTTCTGTCACAACTAGTTTGCAGTCATTTGCTTAGAGAATGCTAAGGCAGAGCTGCTGACATGGAATTCTCCATTCTCTTTTTGTGGAAAAATAAATACTTGGCATCTTGCTTCAATTTAAGTTTGAGGAAATAAACTTGCTTGCAGAGGATTTAATTGCAAATCTTTGCATTCAGGTCCAGAACTGCAATTATTTTGAGACTGTTTAAGACTAAATAGAAGAGTAAAAAATGGGCATGAAGCTGCCAGAGCTTATAGAAGGAATTACTTGTGGCATTTGTAGTCTGTGAAGCTGCCTTCATTGATGGTCATGCAGGAGTTTTCTTATTTGGTTTCTCCAGGACAGTCTTAAATGGTAAGCTGATCAAAGTTGGTTAAGCAAAGCAAATGAAACAGTGGTCTGTTGATGAAATCATGCTGCTGAAATAAATGAATTATGTGATTGCGTAGTTGATTCCACTGTCTTGCTTGTGTTATCAGCTCGTGAAATTTGCATTTCATTTTATTTCTGCTGGCCTGAAAAATCAAGGCTAGTTGGTTCTTGATTTAAAAAAAATAGAGCGAGCTTTGGTGGTGTGTCTCTTGTTTCCAGTATTTTGTCGTAGGTGGACCAGATTGGTATACAGTACATTGAGTAATTCACTCTGCTGGTCTATTGCCACTGTTTTCCTTTTAATAATTTTATGATGTAATGAAGGTCTGACCAGAATAAGTCTGAGATCGGTGTCCCAATATGTGCAGAATACTTTGTCACTTGTGATCATTGAGCATTTTGATTAATATTTTGGTAGGAATATCTGGATGTTGCAGGAGGAGCCTAGAGGTACTGAGATTCAAAAGCCTTGTATTAAATTGTGTAGACAATATATTATTTTAAAATTGTTTGATCACCATCTGTTGCAATGAAAATATCTGTTCTCTATGAAGCCAGCATCTCTTGTTTGTGTGGTGATTTGTTTTTGATTATCTGAGTAAGTAACGACAAAAGCAAATACTAAAGCTACTATTGATAGCAGGACAAAATCCCTGTATTTCTTTCATTTATTCCTGAGAAATGTTGTCAGTGGAACGGCTAGCATATTTTGCTCCTCCTTGATTGCCCTTTAAATGCTTTAAGTACATTCTAGACGACAGTTAAGAGTCACACATAGGCCACATTGGGTAAGTTGCGTAAATTTCCTTCCTTAAACTTTGATGTACCAAATGGGTTTTACAACAGTCAAAATATTCCATGGTCACCAGGACTTGTACTATCTTTTCATTTCAGATTATTCAATTCACTGAACTTGTATTCCCCAGATACTATGGGACTGAAAAGTGTTTGGATGATTCAACCAGACCTCTGGTTTACTGGTCCAGTAACTGAATCACGATGCTTTGATATCCCTTGCTACAGTTTGAATTGTATCTTTTGCTTTTGTAAAAATTCACGAGACAGCATTCATGAGGTAGTATTTCATCAATGTTTGTTGACCTGATTGAGATTGTTTTCTTCAGTGGTTTTCAGCAATTTTGAGTAATGACTAGTTCAATACTTTTTCAATTTTCAAACTGTTGGAGTGTAAATTTTTGGTGATATCCTTATTTTTTTGTTCCTTATAAATTGATGGTTCAGCTAGTGGAAATGTTCTATGCCTGCAAATAAAGAATTTGATGCAAGATCAGAAATTTCAGTACATGCTGTTAGTAATTAGTATAAGAACGCATTAATTTATAGTGAAGAACAGATAAGGCGTAAGTTACGAATCATGGCAAATTGTGCAGTTTGTCTTGTAAAAACTATGTTTGCTTGAGTGTTAAAAATTGCTGTATTTGTACTGTAAAAGCAAACTCAAAAGTTGTGACCACAGTAGTGCAGAGATTCTATAAGTGGGATAGGTCGTTTCCAATGGCCTCCCTCATTGAAACGAGTTAGCAATTGATGATACAATTTTGTGTGCCATGGAAAACTTACACTGAGGTCTAAGTTAAACTGAGAATTAAATGTTGTGTAAACAAACAAAAAATTGCATGGAGGGTTACAACTACATGGTATAACTGACAGAAAGCAACTTCAACTTGTATTTAAATAAGATAGCATCTTTTAAAATAGCAGTACCTTCCCAGGCACTTCATAGGAGTGATTATTAAGCAAAATATGACAATGAGCAACTCATGAGGTGAAAAGCTTGGCCAGAGAGGTGATTTCTAAAGTGAACCAGAGAACAGAAAGAGGGGTTCAAAAAGGAATTTCTATAACCCTGGGCCTAGGTAGCTGAAGCAAATCCATCATTGATAGAACAAAAAATTTCCATGCTGCGTAATGAGCCAGAATTCTAAGTGGCAGATATTGGAGAACTTAAGGTTGTTACAGAGATGGGGTTGAAGTCATCTGGGTCGAGCCTCTGAAAATGCAGATGCAAATGTTAAAGTGGAGGCATTACTGGACTGATAGATAATGTAGATGACGAAGGACAAGAGTGAAAAGTGAATGAGTCTTGGTTACAAAGTAGAATACAAGAAGTAAAATTTTGGATTAACTTCATTTGGAGGATGCACTAATATGAGGCAAGCCAGAATATTTTTGGAAGATTCAATAAAGAATGCACACGTTGCATGGTTCTTAACTGCTCGTGAATGACGCTTATTAGTAAATAGCTAGAAACTTGAAAATGTTTGTGACCAGCAGAGAGAGAGAGTGCCAAACTTGGATTTGTTTATAAATTACTTGAAAAATGTAATTTTACCTACTGTTGCTGAGTTTAATGACATAAATTATTGCAAATAGCCACTGAGATGAATGACCAGTTGGTGTGTTTTGGTGATGCCTGAGCAAGGAATATTGGGTTGATTTCACTTGAATGTGAGCCTCTTATTTTTACTGTACACTTAATGCAACTGCTTCTGAGGCATAGTCCTTGGTCAATACAGCACTCCAACGCAGCTTAGTGCTGAACTGCTAGTTTGGATTCTATATTCTCTGTGTGCAGCTTGGAACTCTTCTGATATAAGATGCAAGTGCTATCAAATTAAATGAAGTCCTTGCAATAGGCTAAAAAATACTATTTCTCATAAATGTGGATGCTTAACTTTTTTTGTCAGAAATGTTGTTGCCTTTATTTATAGAATTGTTGACCTGTTTAAAACTAAGTAAAAATTATACACAGTTCATTGTACCCAGAAATCATGAAGGATTTGAGGCATATTTAATCTTATTTCTGTATTAAGCAATCACATATGATGGAGAATGATATGAAACAGTAATGAAATCTCTGTTTCTTGATGTTCTTGAATTATTTAGCTTTTCTCTGCCACAATTTTTTTTACATTATTATCAGGGTGGCTCATCTGGCCATATGCCATTAATGCTAACTGAATTAATTTTCTGTAGAATTGCACAAGTTGCATCATTACAAAATGATTGTATTTGATCTTGTTAAATTCGAAACATAAGTTGTAAATCTTTATCAGATTCAATTCAACTACAGTTAGAATGAAAGAAAACATTCTTGCAAGAAAGGTAAGTGCCCACAGAATAATACCTTTTTTAAAAAAAATTCTTGTTCATTGTTAGAAAAGAAACCTGTTTCCAGTGAAATGCATTCTATGTGGTAGTACTTGGCTTGAAGGCCACTTGCGATTGATGATTCAGTTATTTTTGCATTTACTTTTCAGTGCCATTGATTCTGTTCCTTAAACCTTCTATGGCGATCTTGTGTCCCATTAATGCAAATAATCAAAATAATCATCTTGTAAAGTACTTGCACTTAGCTCAGTTGCATACAGTATTTCTACTTATAAAATTGACTGCAGTTATAAACAGTTTCATTATTTTTAATTCTGTCAGTTCTCCTCTCACTTTTAAATCAAAGATTTCACATTTCTGTGTTCATTGGCTGAATGATTTGAATGTACGATCCAGGTTGGCATTCCATGGCAGTCCTGAGAATATGCAATAATACTGGAGCTACCATCTATTTGTTTAAGATAATAAAATGAAGTTTGTTTGTTTGTTTATTCAGGTGGAAATAAAACATCCTAAAGAGTAATTTAAGGAAGAGTAGGATGTTGCCAGTGCCCTGGACATTATTTGTACTTAACTGAAGACCATCAAAATTACATTGTGTTATTATTACTGTTTGTATTCAGTTTGTTTGATCACATTGGAGTCAAATATGATCCTCCCTGTGTTTTCACCCATGGTCCATATGAAATTTGAACACAGCAATTAGCGAATGACCAGAAGGTAGTTGATTGATCGCTCTTCAAGGTGAAAAATAATAGTTCATGCATTTGGTTATGATAAGTAAATTTGGGTCTGTTCTGTGATTTTTGCTACTCAATGGAGAAGCTGAGTTTTTGAAGGACTAAGAAAGGAATTTAGTTTACGTACACATGATGGGTAGAAGGAAATGATGGCAATTTTATTATCATGTACATTTGTTAACTAAATTATATGATACTTTCCACATTTGTCTTTCTGGCTTAACTATTTGCTTTTCAATAAAAAAAATTATTTTCATGTTATCAAGGTAATTGCCTTGCAATTCTCCAGTATGTTTAGAGCAAAATAAAGTCCATTTGTTTTGTCTGTCTGTATCATTGTTTCTCTTCTGCATAAACCTCCTTTTACTTTCATTACCTTTGCCTACCCCCTTTTAATTTTCTTTCTCCCCCCGCCCTACCCAATGATACAAAGTGGACTTGGAGAGGATATTTCCATTAGCAGGAGAATTTAGGATGTGATGGACAGGTTAAGGGAGTGGGAAAGGGAGTTAAAATGACATGCAAACTGCAAGCTTGAGATTTGTCATTGATAACATTTATTCAAACATACACTTGAAAAGGTAGTTGGGAGGTGAATTGTTCAGTAGCTTTGGTTTGCCTTAAATAGATGATGGTATGAGATGATTTGAGTGAGATATCTTTATGATTTGATGTCACAAAGGTCACATTTTCACATTTCATCTACCCTTCAGAATGAAGGATTCCTTTTGATAATCTACATCAATAGATAAAATCATTACCCATGACAATATTCTCAAGTGCTTGGATAACCAACAAAAAAAAATTGTAGTTCTAAGAAAGTTTAGAAGAAAATACTTTACTGCCTTGTAAAGAAAAGGGTAATCTGTCTGATGCATCTGAATTTGAAAATCGTATTTTCCAATATTATGCACCAATCGAAACAAATAGCATACCAACTTCATCAAGGACATCTTTCACAAAATTTGCTTCAAAGTTATTTTCTTGGATGCATTGTTCTGTTAACATTTGATTACTTTTTCCTAAAAATAAAAATTGTAAAATTAAATGTAAACACACATTCTTTTCTATAAGCTTAATCTTTTTGCATTATGTTACGTACCAGCAACAATGGTAACACAGAGTCATGTATAAGTGTTAGAAGCTATTTTATTAATAACTACTTATAATGATAAGAAAAGTAAAAATGTTAGATATCAAATATATCCCCAAAACTAAACTCAAAGTGTGTGTGTGGCAAATTCCCAAACTCCAAGTCCTGGAATAAATCTCAAAGTTCAGTTCAGCAAGTCATAAGGTGAAACGTGAGCAAAGGCTTTTGCAAAACCACCGTTGACTGAAGAGAAAATGTAGAGAGAGAATATAGAGAGAAATTATGAAATCCAAATGTTCCATGATGGAACCTATACGACACCTCAATCACTGATCTCCATTGCTTTGTTCCGAAGTATCTGCCACCCCGAAGGCATTCGAGATGTGGCTGTCCACACAAATGTCTGTTTCCCTCTACAGGTTAACGACAAAGTGGACTCCACTTGGTTGCTGGAAACCATATGTGCATTGTAGTGACAGACACAGTTATTGTTCTTTATCCATTGTCACGGAGACCAGCAGTTAGTCTCTGTCTTGCTCTCTCTCACTCTCCCTTCTCACTGAGCAGAAACACACACACACACACACACACACCAATTACTATCAAGCCAAGCTCCAAATACCCAAACAAGCTCTGGATTTGAATGCCATTTCATTCTTGTTAATTTTTGTTTGCCCAATTATGCAACAGTAACTAAATTAAGTTTTATAACTAGCTACACAGAACTTTGGGAAAAAAACAAGATGCTGGAGGAACTCAGCAGGTCAGGCAGTATCCGTGGAGAAAAGCAGGTGGTCAATGTTTTGGGTCAGGACCCTTCCTCATGACTGTAGATAGAAAAAAGGGGAAGCCCAATATGTAGGGGGGAAAACAGAGCAGCGATAGGTGGACAAAAGAGCAGATGCAGGGTGGGCGCAAGGTGGTGATAGGTCGATGCAGGTAAGAGATAGTGATAGCCAGATGTGGGCGAGGAGGGGAGAGCAGATCCACCAGGGGCTGGGTCAAAGGTGCGAAGGCAGGCGGCATGGAGGGAGGGGAAAAGGAGAGAGAGCAAATAAAGGTGAGGAGAAGAAAAAAGGGAAGAAAAGAAGAGACAAGGTTGTGGGGGGGAGGGGGGGTTTGTTTACTTAAAGTGGGATAATTCGATGTTCATCCCATTAGGCTGTCAGGTCCCAAGACGCAAAATGAGGTGGTGTTCCTCCAGTTTGTGCTTGGACTCCTCCTGGCAGTGGAGGAGGCCAAGGGCTGACATATCAGTGATGGAGAGGGAGGTAAAGTGACCGGCAACGGGGAGATGCAGATCACGGTTATGGACCGTGATCGTGATGCAGATCGTGGTTATGGTCTGCGTTTGGTCTCGCTAATGTAGAGGAGGCCACACTTGGAGAACCGAATGCAGTAGATGATGTTAAGGGAGGTGCAGGTAAATCTCTGCCTCACCTGGAAGGACTGTTTGTGTCCTTGGATGGAGGTGGTATAAGGGCAGGTTTTACACCTATGGTGGGGGCCGTGGAAAGTCCCTGGGGTGTGGGAGCAGGATGGTGGGGAAGGAGGAGTGAACTAGGGAGTCGCAGACAGAGCAGTCCCTACGAAAGGCTGGAAGGGGTGCGGAGGGGAAAATATGCTTGGTGGTGGGGTCCCATTGGAGATGGCGGAAGTTAGCCTACGTATTCAACATATCGTTCTCCGCCACTTCTTTGAAAGCAACTATTTTGATAATAGGCTCAGTAAATAGGACAATGAATACAAAGTGGACGTGGAGAGGATGTTTCCATTAGTAGGAGAATCTGGGATGCGAGGGCACAGCCTCAGAATAAAGGGATGTCCTTTGGAACTGAAATAAGGAGGAATTTCTTCAGCCAGAGGGTGGTGACTCTGTGGAATTTGTTGTCACGGAGGGTTGTGGAGGCCAAGTTGTTGAGTGTATTTAAGGCAGAGATCGATTGGTTCTTAATTGATAAGTGGGTTAGGGGGAGAAGGTGGGGGAATGTGGTTGAGGAAAAAAAACAGCCATGATTGAATGGTGGATCAGATCACATGGGCCGAATGGACCAATCCTGCTTCTATATCTTATGGTCTTTTCAGTAAGTCTTCTTGTTTCACATTCCACAGTTTGTTGAAATGTTCAGAATATAAAATTAACAAGTTTCCATATGCCAGGCACCTTAAGCTGTTGTTACCAAATTCTTTTATGTGCATGAAACAGCATGCGTTCCTCCTTTCTTCAGTATTATAGGCAAGTTGAAGATTCATTGAGTACAACTTGTAGTGGTAGTTAAGCTTTTTATACATTTGGTACTTTCAGAGTTGAGTTTGTTGTCATACATTATCTCCTTTCAAAACAATATTTCATGTAATTTCTACAGATAAATATTCAATGATTTCTATTTCAGATATACAAAATCTAAACAAGGTACTGAAGAATTTTTTTACAAGCTTAGAACAACATTTTCATTTTCTTCATGTAATACACGATCTCATTGCAGTGCATGGTTAGTTAAGGCAGACATCACCACAATTTCAATTTTATATAAGTTTTGAATACAACCCCCTTTGTTCTAAGGGGAAAAACAACTTCAGTGGTCTAAAATGTAATTTAATGTTATGTACAATTTAAGATCTTGTGTTAATTTTTAATTGTTTTTGTGAGGACTTCCGTCTGTCATGATAGTGTATTGTACTAGAATCGTACAAACATGTGAACTTAGGAATTACGAGTGGTGGTCGGCCACTCAGCCCCTCAGGCCTGCTCTGCCAAGTGGATCAAGTCTGATATTGTAACCTCCTCTCCACTTTCCAGTCTACCTACAATAAGTTTTTGCCCCCTTAATAAGAATCTATGTACTTCTGCTTTAAAAATATTCAAAGACTCTGCTTCAAGCAACCTTTTGAGGAAGAAAGTTTGAAAGAGTCATCCTCAAGGAAAAAAAAATTACCTCATCATTGCCTTAAATGGGTGCTCCTTATTTTTAAATAGTGACCCCAAGTTCTAGATTTTCCCACAAGAAGAAACATCCTCTCCACATCCATCTTGTAAAGACCATTTGAGATGTTTTGTATGTCAAATAGGCCCTCTCTCACTATTCTAAATTTCAACAGATGTACTAAGCAAGTCATTTGATGAGGATGTTAACTTTTGAAAAGAAGACCAGGGTCTTGGGGATTTGGGAAACTTTAACCATTCATGTCTTTTGTGAATAATTGTTTCTTCATTTGCTTTGAGGAGCATTTTAATTAGTGTTTTTACCCAATAATAAGGATAGAGTGTATGTTTTTAACACCTATTTGAGTGACTGAAAACCTATTTGAGTGACTGAAAATACAGAAAATTATAAAACATCACTATTTACTGGTCTTGAGAAGATGCTGATGAGCTGCTGTCTTGAAATGCAGTCTTTGTGATTGAAGTGCTTGCACAATTCTGTTGGGAAAACAGTTCCAAGATTTGGACAATGTTCAAAGAAAGATTACATATTTCCAAGTCACAGTTATATATTGCTTGGTGTGGAACTTGGAAGTGATGGTATTCCCAAGTACCAGCTGCCCTTGTGATGAAGGTCATAGGTATGGAAAGTGATGTGAAGTAACCTCTGAAAAATGAATTTTTTGGATGATGCACACTAAGCCATCGTATTATGGTGACAGAAGGAATGAATGTTTAAGGTGGTGGATTTAAGTGGGTTGCTTTGTCTTGGATGATGTTGAGCATCCTGAGTGTTTTTGTAGTGATGCTCATTCAGAACAGTGGAGGTATTCCATCACGTGAAATACAGATAGTGACAAAGGCTGAGTGTTAGGGAGCAAGTTATCTACTGCAGGATGCCTAGCCTTTGGTTTACACTTGTGGCCATGGTATTTGTGTGGCTGGACCACTTTTGAGTTTCTAGCTAGTAATGATGGTAGGGTACTGGGTTGCAGTAATGCCCTTGAAGAAAAAGGGCAGGTGGTCAGACCCTTTTTACTGAAGGTGGTCACTGGCTGACACTTCTATGGTGTTGATTTTATTATGGCCAATCTATGCTCTGTTTCTTATGTTATTTTGTTTGGGTTTCTGTTCTTTTTGTGGACAGGTCATTTCTGGGCACTTTCCACATTGTCAGAATAATGCCATGCTTGTAACTGCAGTAGAACAACTTGGCAAGAGTCATGGCTGGTTCTGGAATGCAAATCTTCCATACTATTGATTGGATGTTTCTGGCTGAGTTTTTTGAGGAGGAGAGACAGTTGATGGCAAGGCAGTGAATGTTGTTTACATGGACTTTAATAAAGCTTTTGACAAGGTCCCTCATGGTAGGCTGCTCCAGAAGATTAAGGCACATGGGATCCATGCAGACATGGTAAATCGGATTCAAAATTGGCTTGGCCACAGAAGACAGTGTGTTATTCTGATTGGAGATCAGTGACCAGAGGTGTTCCACGAGGATCAGTGCTGAGACCTCTTGTTTGTGATGTGTATATTTGAATGAATTGGGCAAAAATGTAGATGAGCTGAATAGTAAGTTTGCAGATGACCCAAAAATTGGCAGAATTGTGGAAAGAGAGGAAGGTAGGAAAAGGCTTCAGCATGGAAGAGATGATTTGAAAATGTGGGCAGAGAATAGGGAAGATGGAGTTTAATCTGGACAAATGTGAGGTGTTGCATTTTGGAGGTCAAATGAAAGAGGAAAGTGTACAGTTGATGACGGGACCCTAAGGAGAGAGGTCCTCCTTTTTCAATAACCGGGGTTTCCCTTCCATCACCATCAATACCCATATCTCCTCCACTTCCCGCACCTCTACCTTCACCCACCCCCTCTCCCGCTGACATAACAGGGACAGGGTTCCCCTTGTCCTCACCTACCACCCCACGAGCTTCTGTATCTAACACATCATTCTCTGCAACTTCCGCCACGTCCAACGGGATCTTCCCCTCGACCCTCTCTCCGCTTTTCGAAGGGACCGCTGTCTCCGCGATTCCCTTGTCCACTTGTCCTTCCCCACCAATAACTCCCTTGGCACTTATCCATGCAACCGCACCAAGTGCTACATCTGTTTCTACACCTCCTCCCTCACCACAGTTCAGGCACCCAGACAATCCTTCCAGGTGAGGCAGCGCTTCACCTGTGTGTCCAAAGGTGTCATTTATTGCATCTGGTGCTCCTGGTGCGGTCTCCTGGACATCGTGAGACCTGACATAGATTAGGTGACCACTTTGTCGAGCACCTTCGCTCCATCCGCTGCAATTGCCAGGACCTCCTGGTGGCCACCCACTTCAATTCCACTTCCCATTCCCATACTGACATGTCTATCCATGGCCTCCTCTACTGCCACGTTGAGGCCAGGCGTAGGTTGGAGGAGGAACACCTCGTATTCCGCCTTGAGAGTCTCTAATCTGATGGCCTTAACATCGATTTCTCTAACTTCCGGTAACGCACCCCTTCTTTTTCTTCACCCCCCCCCATTCCTTTGTCTTCCCTTATTCCCATGGCTCCCTTCCCCCGCTTTGATGACCTGCCCATCTTCTCCCCTCCTCTCCCCCATCCCTTATTCCATGGTCCACTGCCCTCTCCTACCAGAGTTCCTCCTCCTTTAGCCCTTGCCTCTTCTACCTATCACCTTTTCAGCTTCTTACATCTTCTCCCCATCCCCCACCCACTACCTTCCCCTTCTTACCAGGACTTACCTATCCCCTGCCTGTGTATACTCCTCCCCTCCCCCCACCTTCTCATCGTGGCTTCTGCCCTCTTCCTTCCCAGTCCTGATGAAGGGTCTTCTCCTGAAACGTCGGACTGTTTATTTCCCTCCATGGATGCTGCCTGACCTGAGAGTTCCTCCAGCACTTTTTGCATATTGCTCCAGATACATCCAGCATCTGTAGAATTTTCTTGTGTCTCAGATGTTGTTCACTAGGATGTTGCCTGGATTAGAGAGCATTATATGTAAGGAGAGGTTGGACAAACTTGGATCATTTCCTCTGGAGTGTCAGAGGTTCAGGGGCAACCTGAAAGAAGCGTATAAAATTGTGAGAGGCATAGACAGGGTAGATCTTTTTCCCAGGGTGGAAATGTCAACTACTAGAGGGCATAATTTCAAGGTGAGAGAGGGAAAGTTAAAAGGAGATATACAATGCAAAGTTTTTTTATACAGCCCGAAATGTGCTGCCAGGGGAAGTAGTGGAAGTGGATACAAAAGTAATATTTAAGAGGCATTTAGACAGGTGCATGAACAGGCAGGGAATAGAGGGGTTTGACCATGTGCAGGCAGATGGGAATAGCTTGGTTTGACATCCTGGTTGGCACAGACATGGTGTGCCGAAGGGCCTGTTTCTGTGCTGTACTGATCTATGTTTTATGCAAGTAGGATGACCTAGATTGTTTGCAGTTACCCAATTTTGGTTTCCCAATACAGAGTATAAGCAAGTCATCCTTGCTTTTCTTTGCCATCTCATTTTCATCTCTTGACTCCAAGCAAAAATTATTTTTGCTGCTCTAAATACTTGTCATGCCTGCATGTTAAATTTTTGTGCTTGCATGAGGACACCCAGATCTCTGACCACTGGCATTTAATAATCTTGCATCATTTGACTATTTTTTTTCTTTTGAACAAAGTAGATAACCACGCAGTATCTGGTAATTAATTAAAGATACTATCCAATACATCTGGTTATTGTTTTAAAAGGTAGGTTTCTTTCATATTTTTTATGTTGATTGCAAATATTCAAAGTATAGAATGGTATTCTACAGTTCATTTAGCTAACATAAATGTATATGATAAAGTTTAATTGGGTACTGTATTAATCCTAAAAGTACATTGTTGACCAATGTGATCATATATACCTGTTATCATTTATTTGGTTGACATTTTTCTGACAAGTGTTTTGAATTGAGTTAACAAGTGAAGTTGAAAAACATTGTTGTTGGATGAGATGCTATTTACAATCAATGTTTTTTTTTTGTTTGAAAGTGATGTGTACACTTGAGAGTTCTGTATTTTTGTCTGGGTTTATGACGTGATCTCACTGACTTTTGGGAATATTTTAAGTTGGAGAAGGTATCTCAAATCTGAGTTTTGGGGTAGAAAGTAATCCAGAATTTTAAATTATATCGAGGTGTTAAGAACTTTGTTTGGAAGGTTTTTAACAGTGTTCGAGGATTGGAATGATGCACTCCAATCCACTCCCCATCTAGATCCACCTGTCATCTTCCAGCCTCTATCCCAGCCCCTTCCGGTTCCATCTGTCCATCGTCCCCTCCTCATCTGGTTCCACCTATCACCTCAAAGCTTCTGTCCTACCCACTTTATGTGCTACTATGTACTGGCAATCTTTCCTCTTCTCTTTGTCCTGATGCAGAGTCTTGACCCAAAATATCGACTTGTATATTTTGCTTCCCAGAGATGCTGCTTGACCCACTGAGTTCTTCCAGCATTGTTTTTATTATATACCATCTGTGCTGCACAGGTTTCTTTATTACTTGAAATGTTTGTCATTTTCAGGTATATCAAGTTTTGTGCCTATTTATTGTTACTCTTCACTCCCCTCTGTTCATCTTTTATTGCACCAAGAATAGTTCATTTCTGCCTTATTTATCTCTCTTTACCAGTGAGTCCCACAAAATATCTTGCAAACAATCTTGTTTTTTTAATACACACCCAAATAACTCTAGAAGTTCTTTCTGCTACTCTGTCAGAATAGATTTGAACTTGTTCTTTTCAGCAAGTGGCAGTTGCAGAATTATTTATGCCTCGCGCAAATTCAAATAACAATTACTGTATTTGTTGTTTTCTCTACGAAATTGAGCATGGGTATACTAAATCAGTTTTTTTTTCAAATTGACAACTGATGATTAATCTATAGTTCCTAACAAATGATGTTCTATTAGCCTTTAAGATAGGTGAATTTATTACCTTTATTCTCCACCAGTACGAAGTCCTGCCATTGCAGCGTTGGCTGAAAGTTCTGAATTCTTTACAGAGAGAAGTAAGTGGCAGCTTTCTGACTGAAAGGAGAATAATCAAATATTTCCCATACGCATGGTATACTAAAAAATTAATTGAACTGAAATAATACATGACGCTTTTTCAAAATGTCTGAATTTAGAAAAATTTTAAACTTGATGTTACAAAATGTGAATTCTTTATTTATCCAAATGGCACCAGAAATAATTAGTGCTGTAAGGTCCGCTATTATTTGCCTTAGATTCAACCTTCCATGTGTGTGAAGAGGTTAATTTTCATTCTTTTTAAGAAGTAGTTTTTTATACTTCTCAGACTGTGTAAATTTATATATATATGTGTGTGTGTGTGTGTGTGTGTATAAAAAGTTCTTCAAATATATAATCTTTAAATCATCAAAATCATTATTTTTGTTTTTGTTACTTTGCACAGTTCATGTTTTGTCTCAACATTGAATGTTAGAATTTAGGCTGAGATTTTTAATTCCTATGAATGTGTCATTATTAGAAGACTGCTGGTATGATTTGACATGAAAATCTAGATGAATATTTTATGTGAAAGTTTAGTTAATGAACATTTACTTCAATTAATCAACCACCTTTTAAAATATTTTTTGAGCACACACCTCGTGATGTTGCTTTCACATGCTGAAATCAAGAAAATGCTGGAATCAAGAAAATGCTGGAAGCACTCACAGGTCAGCAGCACGTTTGGGTTAAGAAAACTAGTCAATCTTTCAGCTCAAAAGCCCTTCACCAGAACTGAAAAGTGAGGGGGATAAACATTTTTAGTTGCGGAGAGGGGAGGGTAGAGAGAAGGAGTATCTGTGATAAAGTGTTGATCAAACTTGTCAAAGTAAGAATTGTTGGAAAAAACAGCAATTAGAGACCAAAAATAGTAAAAAGAAGTACATTGAAAGGTACTGTTGCCTGTGTGGAGAGAAAAAAAAGAAGTGATTATCTGGAATTTTTGAACTTGGAATTAAGCCTTGAGGGCTGCAAGATTGCCGTTGATGAAAGATGGGAGCTATTCCTTGAAGTTTTAGCAGGGCATCATGAAAGCAGTTAGGAAGCTGAAGACTGAGAAGTCAGAAAGGACATGAATAGGGAATTAGTGATTGGTGATTGCAAGTTCAAGTTAGTCCTTGTGGACTGAATGGAGTTATGCAAATGTCACCCACTCCCTTTTGATTTTTTTCCATGTAGAGGAGGACAGTGTTGTGAGAACTGAATGGTGTACATTAAATTGGAAGAATTGCAATAGTTGGTTCACCTGGAAGTACTGTTTGTATGCCTGAATGGTAGAAAGGAAAGAGGTAAGAGGGTAGGAGTTGCTGCCTCTGTGTTTCTTTTGCTAAGTGTCCTGAGATGTGGGATGGTTGGTGGAAGAGGGAAGTGCTAAGAAATTGGTCCCTTAAGAATGTTGAAAGTGAAGGGGAAGGAAAACTGTGTCTGGTGATGGAATTCTTTTGAAGGTGGCAGAAATTGCAGAGAATGATCTGTTGAACATTGAGGTTGATGGAATGGAAGGTGATGTGATGGAGACTAAAAAACAGGGGAAATGGAATAGTGTCCTTAAAGGAAATTGGATAGGAGAAGGTGTTGAGATGGCTATAGGAAACTGGGCCCGTAATAGATGACGTGAGTCTTGAAATGGAGATTTAGAGAAGTTGGGGAAGGGATGATTCAGATATGGACCATCTGAAAGTAAGAGCAGGGCAGAAATTGTTGATGAACTTTTAGTTATGTTTCAGTGTAGAGAGTAGCACCGATACAGTTATCAATGTACTGGAAAAATTTAGAGAAGATGCTTGAACAAGATTGAAATGAGCACTGTGCCACAGATCTAAATAAGCATAGCTTGGGTGTGTATGATTTCCCATAGCTGCTTGGAGATGGTGAATAGAGATCATAGAGAGGTTTTTCAGAATCGAAGGGCCCTGAGACCACCTTTGTATGGTTTGCGGGTATGGAGATATTTTGTGTTTATTGAAGATGAGTCAGTTGGAACCAGGAAACTTAAAGCTACCAAAGTGTCAGAGGGCATCATTGTTGTCACAAGTGCAAGTGACAATGTCCTTGACAACTTTACTCTCCGTCCTCTCATAAACATTACCTCTGTTCTCTCCCTTCCTCCTTCTCTCCCCCCCCCCCCTTCCCCCCCCCACCTCAAAACAACTTAGAAGAATCTTGTTTTTCCACTTTTCCTGGTCTGATAAAGGGTCCTTGATCAGAAATGTAGGCTCTGCTTCTCTGTACAGATAGTATTTGATCTGGTGAGCTTTGTGTTTGGTGTTACTGATGCACTGTGATTCAGTAAGTCTCGTGGTCTCTTTTATTGTTCTGTTTTGGGTTTGAATTTGATTATGTACATGTTGATGAGAAATTGTAAATCAATGATCTTGACTGGTATTTATTTAATTTCATTGTTACCTTTACCTTTCGCATATCATATGCTTTATTTTTACTGAAGTTGTTGCATAGCAGAGATAGTTTATAGAACTGACACTGAATTGGCTGTTGCATATGTGTTTGGGAATCATGGTTAATGGTTCTGAGCTTCAGAAGTGGGGTCATAAATTTTGGTAGACCTTGGTGGAGCTTGCAGGATTTGGGAGTGGCTTTTAGAAAGCTTTGAAGAGTGAGGAAGGGAGTTAATCAAATCTGGTCGGAGTGGGAGAGAAGTGTGAAAAACTTTAGTTGAGAGCAAGTGAGTGGATCTGATTTGGGGATGGTTTCCAAGCTGTGACGGCACAAGGGTTGCTAATAACAACAATGCTCAACAAGGAGGCATAGCCTTAAAATATGTGCTAGGCCATTGAAGAGTGAAATAAAGATTTTTTTTTGTTGATTCAATTTTATCCCTTAGAAGGCTATGAATCACATGAGATATTGAAGGCTGAGATCAACATTTGTGATGGATGTCAGTTTGGCTTATGGGGCAAAGTTGGGGCTTGAAAGATAGAATAGCCTATACACGTGCCTCCTATGTAACCACATTGATCTTTTGCTTTGTCTTACCCACTCTTTGACTGCATAATTTTTTTTTTAAAACATAATTGCTTTTAGAGTGTATAAAGTCTTTTAAAATGTTTTGAAATACATGAAAGGTCATCTTTTCATGAATCTTTGCTGGTCATTTTTATTTGTTAAATGCAAAAAAGGTATCATTTTGATAGCTACTAATTGGAAGGGATTAAATACCATGTCAGTTGTGGTGCCAAGATTTTCAAGAGTTTGTCAGATGTGGTAAAAATTAATGTAACAAAATATCTTGTGACACTTCAGTTGGCGAGTGCCAGTGGAGATTGTCCTTGTCACACTTCGACTTCTTTTGTATTAAAACCTTTTTCGTGATAGTGTTTGGATATTATTTATAATCAATTAGCTACCCTAACTTTGAAAACTGGTCTGGTGATTTTACTAAGTATTGAATGGTGACAATTTTCTAAGTAAGCTATTTATTAATTGAGAAGGTGAGACAGTGGATAATAAGTAATCTAGCTATTTAGGATAAACTAAATCATGTCAGGGAGAATTTGTAATTAATGTTTTTAGTTTGTATTTTAAAAGCTGAAATTGTTGAATGTACAACTCTTAATCTGCAACCTTATCTGTAATTTCATATTGCAGTTCATGATGGGGGGGTGGGGGCTTGTGTTCAAAATCGATCGCATCCCAGTCTTCCGTAATGTGAAGCATATTGTGTGTGTGTGTGTGTGTGTGTGTGCGCGCCAAGAAATGCGAGTTGAAAAATAAAATTTTGTGTCCATTTATTTTTTTTTCTGACAGATTCTGTGAGTGTGAATTTAATTCCATATCTCAAATTTTTGGGTGGTCGTTTGTGAATTTTGTAAGGGTAAATTTCTGTAATCTGGTCATAAAGTGGGGGTCGCCTGTATATTTGTTGATTTGCGATTGCAGGTGAAAATACTTCTAATGGTAGCTGACTGTAAAGTAATGTATTGAAGTCACAGATGATTAATTCAGGGTATCATAGAATCTTGCCACACAGGAGGTGGCTATTTGGCCCATCTTTTATGATCATGCTCTTTTGGGGGGGAAAAATAAGTTTTTCCAACTCCTCACTTGTTCACCTTAGCTTTGTTAACTTTTCCCTTCTGAATATATATCCAACTCCCTTTTGGAAGATATCTGAAGTGTACTTCCAGCCATGTTTTGATGGTGAATGTGGAATGATAACAACCACTTTTTGAGAAAATCATTTAATCTCTCTATGGTTCTTCTATTACTTTTCGGATATGTATACTCCAGTTATTGACCCTCAACTCAATGAAAACATTTTCTTCTTATCTGCTCTTCCAAAGTCCTGCATGATTTTAATCATCTCCAATGGCATGATCAGTGGTTAAGTAATGAAAATGGAACCTTTTAGATTAAATGTGGACAAATAAATGGCCCTTCGAGTGCATGGTATAGGCATCATGGATGGAACAGTTTTATTTTGTGCATTATTACATCTTATTAATGTGCTGCTTTATTAAAAGCAGTCCTAGGCTTTCTAGACTCTCCACGTAACTAAGTATCCCATCAATGGTACTTTATAATTAATATCTTCTGGCAGTCTACAAGGCCTTATGTCCATTTCCTGTATGGTGACCAGAAATAGGCACAATAACACAGCTGAAGCTTAACAACTGAAATAGAAAAATTTGCGGAATTTGTTTCATTTGTACACATTTATCAATCCCAGGATCCCATATGCTTTTTCCTTAAATGGACATGGAAACTTGTTTTGGAACTTTGTTAATATAAACCTCTTAGTTTCTGTTCTGCGTAGCTATTAAAATTAATTTATAATTACGTTGTAGTGCCTCTTCTGAGTCCTTTCCAAAATCCATCATGACATTTCAAATTAATTGAAGTCATCAACCAAACTAATGTGTATTATTGTCTCAACCAAATTGGAACACTAGTCTTGCAGAAAATTCAGCTACCATGTTAATTTGCTGTACAGCAATATTAAAAAAAATAACTTCATTGCCAAGTTATCTTTTTATTTATCTGAACTTTCATAATTTGGTGTAAATGAATAGAAATGTAGTATTGGATTGGAGTGTTCTGGATTGCTGCATAACAGTTTAAGCCTTTATAATGACACAATAAATTGAGAAAGGAACTTGAACAGTTAGAAATATACTTGGAGTCATAGAGTTATAGCACAGAAACAGACCCTTCAGCCCAACTTGTCCATGCCAGCTTAGGTGCCTACCTGAGCTAGTCACATTTGCCTGCATTTGGCCCACATTCCCCTGAACCTTTCTATCCATGTACTTGTCTAAATGTCTTTTAAACGTTGCAATTGTACCCGTTTCTGCCGCTTTGGCAGTCTGTTCCATTTACCCTTTGTGTGGAAAAATTTGCCTCTCAAGTCCCCTTTAAATCTTTCCCCTCTCACCTTTAACTTATGCCCTCTAGTTTTAGACTCCCCTACCCTGGGATAAGGACTGTGAGCATTCACCTTGTCTATACTCCTCATGATTTTATAAGGTCTGGGGGAAAACAGCCCCAGTCTATCCTGTCTCTCCTTGCAATTCAAACTGCCCAGTCCCTGCAACATCTATATAATTTTTTTTGTACCCTTTTCCAGTTTAATGATGACCAGAACTGCACATGATACTCTCAGGAACTTGCATGTCCTCTCTTTGCTCTCCTGATTTCCGTCTTACCTGTAATCCTACGTCCCTTGTACTCAAGGGATTCACTTGATCCCAGCTGCCTGTACCTGACTATGCCTCCTTTTTCCTGAACAGAGTCACAGCATCCCTCTTCAGCCAGAGTTCTTCAATCCTACCAGCCTTGACCTTCACTTTAACAAGAACATGCTGGCCCTGAATTCTTCCTGTCTCACTTTTAAAATCCTTCCAATTGCCAAATGTCCCTTCACCTGCAAACAGCCTCTCTCAATCAACCTTTGCAAGTTCTTGTCTAATGTCATCAAGATTAGCTGCCCCAATTTAGGACCTTAACTTGTGGTGCAATTCTCTCTTTCTACAACTATTTTAAAACTAATTGATTATATGATCTCTGGTCCCAAAATGCTCCCCCACTGAGATTTCAGCCACTTGTCCAGCCTCATTTCTCAACAGGAACTTGACTGCTGCCCTCTTTTTAGTTGGGCCATCTACAGGATGCTTGAGAAAACTTTTCTGGATATAGCCTCCCTGGACGATTCCCCTGGAATATCCTCTCTTAATACTGCCATGATGTTCTCCAGTCAAACTCCAGTTCTCCAGTCAAACTCCCCCTGCTCTCTTACCACCAATTCTATCACCTCAAAAGCATTAGTACCCTGCAACTTTGAGCTGCCTGTCTTGCTCATCCCTCAACCCTGTTTCTTGTAATAGCTATAATATTCCAATCCTTTGTGTCTATCCAAGCCCTGAGTTCATCTGCATTACCTGTCAGGCTTCTTGCATTAAAATTATTGCACTTATGGTAATATTACAGCACAGAAAATTAGTGAAAATGGCTATTCTTGTATTTGAAGAATATTCCATTTTGGGTTCTCGTAGGATGCTTTGAATAATATTTGGAATCTCACATGAACTACAGCTTATGTTGTTAACACTTTGTGAGATAGGAGAATTTAACTTGTGTTTGCAGTTTAAAATTCAATGTTTTTACTCTTGTGCATTGAAAGATGTTTTTATTATCAAGGCTCCAGCCACTTTACAGAAGGATGATTACATAAGAAAGAGATATTGAAAGGGGAGACAAAAATGATTAAATTTTATGTAGAGTCTTGAAAGTCAGGAGATAGGCAAAGTGTGGTGAACTAACAGCTTTATTATTATGTTGAACACTACTGACCTTCCAGTAAATTAAGTGCCTGGCTTGCTTGTGGAAAAAGATGCACATGATTTATGGATTTTTTTTTGTACAAATGTTGCGTTATAGTGAGGTGAAAGCTATACAGAAAGGTTGGTGGATGTTAATGTGCCAAAGCTCTGTAAACGTGCGCACAACCAAAATGCTGGCACCAGTATCCAAACGCATGCCAAATCTCCCTCTCATCCCTTAACCCTTTGCTTGCTGATCTGCAATGGGACCTGTCTTTCTTTGTTTTGATTCACAAAATTTTCATCCATATGTTGGTTCCCTCCCTCATCTTTTTCTCTTCATTTCTACACTTAACTAATTTTGGCCTCTTGCGTCCTTGATTTCCTTCAAGTTTGGCAGTTGCGTCAATAGCCATGCACAAAGCGCTGGAGGAACTCAGCAAGTCGGGCAGCATCTATGGAGGGAAGTTGACAGTCGATGTTTTGGGTCAAGACCCTTCATCTGGACTGAAAGATAGAGGGGAGGTGGCCAATGTAAAAGGGTGGAGGGAAGGGGTAGAGCAAGAAGTGGCAGGCAAAGGTCAATCCAGGTGTGTGGGGAGGTGGTGGTGATAGGGGAGGGGGGGGAGTGGGATAATGCCAGAAGCCAGGAGGTGATAGGTGGAAGTGACAAAGGGCTGAAGGTGGAATCTGATCGGAGAGGAAGATGGAGTATGGAATAAAAGGAGGGAGGTGGGGAGAGCAGATTGGAGTAGTGGGGAGGGGAACCAGTGGAAGGAGTGTGTGGGTGATGGGCAGATGGAGAGGGTGGTTGAGGGGAAAGAGACATGATGAGGGGGGCCTGGAGGATCAGGAGGAGAGAGAAAAGGGACAGAGGGAGCAGTTACCTGTAGAGGAGAATTCATTGTTAATGCCGTCGGGTTGTAGGCTTCACAGGCAGAATATGAGATGCTGCTCCTCTAGTTTGCGTTTAGCCTCATTTTGGTAGTAGAGGAGGCTGAAGACAGACATGTCGGTATGGGAATGGGGAGAAGGATTAAAAAAGCAGGCAACCGGGAGATGCAGACGGCCATGGTGGATGGAGTGGAGGTACTCACTGAAGTGGTAGCCCCATCTCCACCAGTTCTCACCGATGAAGAAGAGGCCATAATTAGAGCACCAGATGTAATAAATAACGCTTCATTTGGAAGGGCTGTTTAGGGCCCTGGATGGTGGTGAGGGAGGAGGAGTTGGGACAGGTGTTACACCTCTTGTGGTTTCAGAGGTGAGTGCCTGGGTGGGGAGGGATGAGCAGACCAGGGTGTCACAAGGAGAGTGAACCTTGTGGAAAGGGGTGAGGAAGGAAGGATGTGGTTGGTGGTGGGATGACATTATAGCTGGTGAAAGTTGTGAAAAATGATATGCTGGATGGAGTGATGGGTGAGAACCAGGGGAACTCTATCCCTGTTTTGCCAGGTGAGGGAAATGGCTAAAGAGCAGAAGTGTTGGAAGGAGAAGAGATGCAGGTGAGGGCTCCATCAAGAACAGTGCAGTGGGGAAGGGGTGGGTGGGAGTGCTGCTCTCTGAAAAAAGGAGGACACCTTGGATGTCCTGGAGTGGAACATCTACAAGAACAGATGTGGCAGAGACAGAGGAACTGAGGAAAAAGGAATGGCATCCTTAACAACTGACAGTGTGGGAGGAGGTGTATTTCAAGGTAGCTGTTGGATTTTGCTGGGCTTGAAGTAGATGTAGATGGATAATCTGTTTCCTGCAACGGAGGCAGAGATATCGAGAAAAGGGGAGAGAGGTATCGGAGGTGGACCAAGTGAATCTGAGGTGGGGTGTGAAGTTGGTAGTAAACTTGATAAAATTTGAGTTCTGCACAGGTGCAGGAGGCAGCATCAATGCAGTCGTTGATGTTGGGGAGTGGTGTCCTTGTATGAGTTTGGATCGTGGGCTGCTCCGTGTAGTCAATAAAAAGATATGCATAACTGGGCCCCACATGAGTACCCATGGTTGATTGGGAGGAGTCAAAAGATAAGTCGTTGGGTAAGCACAAGTTTTGGTCAGGGCGGAGGAGGGTGTTGGTTGAGTGGAACTAGTTGGGTGTGTGTTCCAGGAAGAAACTGAGAGCCCTGATGTCTTCCTGATGGGGGAACAGCAGTGTATCCATTGTGAAATGATGTGGTGGGGGTCCAGGGATTGGAAGTGATGAAAAGCATGTGAGGTGTCATGGATGTAGGTGGGAAGGGACTGGACTTGGGGGGCAAGATGGAGTTGGGATATGAGGAGCTGAGTTCAGTGGGGCAGGAGCAGGCAGATTCCAAATTCCACCCTGCCCTCAAATTCACTTGGACGTCAATTGAGTGTATTCAGAGAACGTTGTAGATTTGATTCCTGTCCTGGAGACTTGAACACAATAATGTAGGCTGAAATATTGAGGGAATGCTGTAAGGAACAGAAGTGAGTCAAATAAGACAAAACAAAGTGGAGGGCCTATTGGGGGAGAAAGGTAGAATTAGAACATGGAGGAAATTCTCAGTAAATGAGGAAGATATTAATCTATTAAATTTAGTTTAATGTCAAGAGGAAGGTTTGTCACTATTTAGGATCTTGTAGCAACTGAAAATTTGAAGGTAAAATGTAAGAATTCCATTTTTGGAAGAAAATAGATACTCATATTTTACTCAAGGTTACCATAGAATGCAAAACAGGATCTGTCTGAAGGAATAGGAGGTGGCAATGTTTCAGGTGTTTATTGTTCATTAGAATATTAAAAGCATCATAATGATAGTTTACTCATTATAAATGGTGACTAATCAGTTAGCTATATGTTTCTAGTATTTTCTTATTATTCAGGAATTCCAGCATGTGTAGATTTTTCCCTTTTTTTAATTGTTCTAGGTTTTTCTGCTTTTTATGCTTTGTTTGCTTTGTATTATTGCTGTTTCAAGGTAATTCTTTGGCTGTGAAGCAATTTGAAACATTAGTGAGGTTGTTAAAGGCAAACTGTGTAAAAAAAAACACTCAGTTCTTCTTAATTCAGTATGAAAGCTCTCCTTTTTATTTTCTCTCCAGGAGGCATGCCTAAACCTGCTGTTTGTGTTTTTTGCCTCCATGCTGCTCAGTGGAAAATGGAGAAAACTTTTGATTATAAACCATGACTACTTGGACTTTTTTTCCCTGTGATTTAAATAACTAACTAATAAGATACAAATTAGAGGCAGTTGATTTTGTTTAAAAAAAACAGAAAAAAGCCCTGAATACTGAAATCAAGCAGGACCATTGCTAGACTTGGCATCAATGGAAAGAAAATATAAATTAACGTTTTGTGGATAAACCTATTGCAGGAGCTCGAATGATTATATTCGTAACCTCTGGTAATTTAGTAATAATTCAGACTGGAGATTTGGAGTTAAAAGCCATTAGCAAGTTATTTTATTTATTTTTGAAAGTAAATAACTAAAATAACTTGCTAATGTGCACTATGAAAATTATTGGACTGCAATAAAAACACAACTAGAAAATCTTTAAGGTAATGGGTGGGAAGTTCAAGGGAGATTTTAGAGGGAGGTTTTTCACCCAGAGAGTGTTTAGTGCATGGAATGCGCTGCCTGGGGTGGTGATGGAGGCTGATATGTTGGTCAAGTTCAAGAGATTGTTAGATAAGCATATGGAGGAATTTAAAATAGGGGGATATGTGAGAGGAAGGGGTTAGATAGTCTCAGGCACAATATGGTGGGCTGAAGGGCCTGTATTGTGCTGTATTGTTCTATGGTTCTATCTCTCACTCTTATTTGGCCCTATGTATCTCCAGTCCCCATGTCTGCATTTGGTTCTTTTTCTCTCTGAGCAACATGGGGAGCAGAAAGTTAACCTTGGCTCATCATTGTCATCACATTCCAGAAACCAGTTTCAAACATATATTCAGTTGCTTCTTCAGTTTTGTCCGGTGTATACACTTGCATGGCAGGGTATGGTTGAATGAAATGGAAGGCATTATGGTGAGCAGTAAAAAGCTGAATGGCCCCTTCAGCTTGTTCCTCCATTTAGTAAGATTTTTTTTTAATGTCTTGACCTCCAACACCACTTTCCTTTTCTCTCCCATACACCTTGACTTCCTTGTAGTTTAAATGTCTGTCCATCTCCAACTTGAGCAGGTTCAGTGACTCTGCAAGCATCATTTTCTGGGGTAGAGATTTTCAAAGATTCATGACCCTCTGAGAAGAAATTCCTCCTCATCTCTATTTGAAATGGGTGACCCCTTATTCTGAAACAATGCCACCCAGTTCTGGATACCACCATGAGGGAAAACACCCTCTCACTATCCATCTTGTCAATTTTCCTTCTGATTTTTGTGTTTCAATAAGATCACCTCTTATTCTTCTCACCTACAATGTGTATAGCTCAACCCGTGTAACCTTTCTTCATGCATCAACTCCTCCTTCCCAGTGTCAATGTCGTGGTCAATCTCTGCACTGCCTCCCGATACAAGTATGTCTTTCCTTCAATAGGAGACTAAAATTATTTGCCAGAATCCATGAGAGGTCTTGCCTTTACTGTAGAATCAACTTCCTGACTTTTATCCTCAGTACCCCTTGCAATGAAGGCTAACCTTCCATTAGCTGCCTTAATTTCTTGCTAACTTTTTGTGTTATGTGTCCTTGCTCCACAGGTCCCTTTTTTCCACAACATTTTAAGTTCCATTCCCTTGAATTATAACTCTTCATTTTTCCGAAATGGATAACCTCTTTCCACGTTATGCTCCATTTGCTAACTATGGGTCCAGTTACCTTAAAGCATCCATATCCTTCAGCAGCTCTGTCCACCTTAGTTTGCTAGCCCATCTATTTTTGTATCATCACCAAATTGGCTACAGTGCATTCAGTCTCTTCATCTATGTTATCAGTGTAGATTCTAAATTGTTAAGGACACAGCACTGATCCCTTTGGCACCTCATGAATTACTGATGGCTATGCAAACATGACCCACTATACTGACACTGTTTTATATTTGTTTACCACTCCCCAATCCATGCCAGTATATTACTCCCAATCCTGTAAACTCTTGTGTGGTAACCTTTCATGTGGCACTTCCATTGAATGCCTTAAGTACGTTATTTCTACTGGTTCCCATTTATTCACCCTGTTTGTTACATCTTCAAAGAACTCCGGCAAATCTTTCAAAATTATGATTTCCTTTTCATGAAGCCATGTTTTTTGCATAATTGCTCAGTGATTTTCCAAGTGACCTGCTATTATCTCCTTAATAATGGATTCAAGCATTTTCCCAATGACAGATGTTAGGGTAGTTTCCTGCTTTGTGTTTGACTCCTTTTGAATTGTGGCATTACGTTGTCATTTTTAAAACAAAAATTCCTTTGGGCTGCTTCAGTTGTTGTCATTTCCTCTTTTTGGCTGCCGTTTAAAGTATATATTTTTCTTGCCATTTTAAGTACGGTCCCTTGTTCATTTATTTTGTTCAACCAATTTAAAAAAAAAAATTTCTTTGTTACATATATAGCTACAGAAAACAAATTGGTATTACTATTTCATATTTCCATTTCATATTTCTCCTTTGCCTTCATAATTGAATTTTAAACCACCTTCTGTAGGTTGTGTATATTTTCCTTTGTCCTTTTTATAATGTTCATGTACATTGTGGATACCCTTCCCTTCAGATTCAGTGTTATCTTCAGTTCTTTATTTTATTGTGCAATTCTTGCTTTTTTTTGTGTGAAATATATTCTCATTGAGTTTTCTTTCAATTATGGCATGTGGGCATTTTACCACTTAGATTTGCTGACCACTTCTTAACAGTTAACCTTCCCAAGCTCCATTTCATTTCCTGATGATCTGTTTTTCAAATTTGTTAACTTGCTCTGTGTGCTAGTTGTATTGATTATTCTTTTAAAAAGTTGTTTTGACTGACTCCCAAAAGATTCTCTTATGCTTATTTTCTCTGGTTCATTCCCATTACTTGTCCAGCAGGGCTTTCATCCTCACTTAGACTTGAACATTGGCTTAGAAAAGATCTTTGAGATATTGCAAAAACTACATCAGCCTTTCTCTCCTGAATATCCACAGAGGAAGTTGAAACCACACCAGATTTTGAATATCTTTATTTTAAAGATTTATGTATTTATGCACATACTTTTCCTCCAATTGCTTTTGACTGTTTAGTGGTCTGTAATAGATCCCCAATGGTATCGCTTTGGCCTGCCTTCATACTGCCTTCCTGTTATTCCTCACAGATCAATTCCAAACGCATTATAGCCTGTAATGTTCAACTGCTGATCTGTCTTCAAGCATATTTTTAGTTATTCTATTTACCTCTCTTTTTACTTATTGGTTCTAATTACTTCCTTTGACTCCCTTTACACAGCAATGTAGGCAGTGTAACATAGTGGTAATGAAAACTAATATGTTTTGTTCCCTGATATTTACTTAGCTGCTTATGACCCTTTCTGTTCACCTTTTTATTTCTGATCTTCCCTCTCAATCTTTTAACTCTGGCCTTGGCCTCCCCCTTTGATTCATATTGGAATAAAAAAAATTGAGCAGAGGCAAGAAGTAATCCAAAATTTAATGTAATGCTTATATTTTGAATAGAGCTGGACTAGGATTGGGAGAAAGCCATTCTTCAGTTGTATAAGCACTTTATCAAATTTGCATTTTGACAGTGACCCTTAGAAAGGATATTTTGACCAAGGATGGAGTATGGTATAGATTTGTTATTGTGACATTGGGCTAAAAGAGTTAAAACATAGTGGAGCACAGCACAGCAACAGGCCCTTTGGTCCACAATGCCTGTGTTGACCATGATGCCAATCCAAACTACTACCATCTGCTTGCATGTGGTCTACATCCTCCATTCCCTGCTTGTTCATGTGCCTGTCTAACTGCCACACAAATGTTGCAATTTAATCTTCTTCCACGACTTCCCTGGCATCGCGTTCCAGGCACCTACCATTCTTGCATAGAGAAAATAAACTTGCCATGCGGGTCTTCTATAAACATTTCCCCTCTCACTTTAAAGCTATATCCTTTGGTATTTGGCATTTCCACCCTGGGAAAAAGACACTGACAATCTACCCTATCTATTCCTTTCATAATTTTATATGCTTCTATATGCTGCTCCAGAGAAGGTGATGCAAAGTTTGTCCAACCTCTCTTTATAGCTAGTACTCTCTAATCCAGGCAATATCCTGGTGAACCCTCTTCTGCACCCTCTCCAGAGGAAATGTTAAACATGAGATAAATATGTCATCTTGTTAATGTTCATAATTTGAGAAATAATCTCCAAAGGAATTTCTTAGAGTAGATGCAGGGAAGACAATTCCTTTGGAGGGGAATCCAGAGCAAATCTTAAAATAGAGACGATTCATACATGAACTCATGAAGCACTTCTGCACACAATGTGCAGTAAACATCTTTTCCATTTTACTCAGAAAAAGCTGTGGATGTTGGATCAATCGATTTTTTTTTCAAGCTTTACGGGTGACTGAATTTTATTTGGTCATAGTATCAAAAGCAGGTATAATCTGCAACAATCTTTACAAAATGACTGAATGATCCAGAGTGACCAATGATCCTACTTTTGTTATGTCATGAGTAGTTATGTCTTTGCTGCAGTCCAGTTTATCCTTCACCTGAATCATTGTGGATCAGTGCCTCAGTTAATAGTTGTCCCTGCAGTATTTTTATTCCTTTCCCAATACTGATGCCATTGTCTTCTGAAATGTAACTCCTCTTTCACACACCAGTCTTTGAGGCATATAATCATGAATTGAGCTGTTTATCTTTGTGCCATTTGGTATGTGGATGGGCAATAATCCACAAATTAGTGCACAATATTCTCTTCTAAATTTCATTACTAGCTCTGGATATCTTTTACAGGGTCTCTTCCCCTGTTCTTTTGTACTTTTTGATTTCTGATGTATACAATGACAAGTTGTTCTTCCTCCTTCATTTCTAATCCCTTTTCCACCTGTTTTAAAAAGGTAGTTACCCTGACAATTAATCCTCCAGCATTCTGGACTAGGATTGCTGTTCATCAGAATTAAATCCTGTTGGACGATAAACTCTGTCATGCATGTCACTTTCTTTGGATTTCCTCCGTTTATGTAGTCACTTACTTTGTATTTCACCAGTTCTTCTCACATCCTTCCGCCGCGTCCTGTTAGGTAGCAGTACAACATACCTCTGCGAAAAAGCTAATTTTGATGGTTCCTCCTGCATTTCCTCTAGTCATCCCTAGAATGTTGTCATTCACAGTGTTTCTACATCCATCAGTTCTTGAATAAAATATCCAGATCTTCTTCATAGTCTTATTGACATGTCAATTTTTTTTATTCATGCTCAGCCAACTTACTTTGATTTTACTTAGTTGCTTTGCTTGCTCAGTTATACATATAGCATATTATCTCCTGGTTATAGCAGATTTTAATTAGTTTTTTATATAGTTCAGAGTTTTTGCCATTTTTCTTGTGTTAATTCTTTAATTAAGTAGTAACTTAATCTTTATGGGTAAATATTAAAGAATGCATATATAATTGTTCACTTTTCTCGATGTGAGCCATAGTCTCCATTTATTTCACTGCTGACACTGCTCTGATTCTTCATGTTTTGGATCCTCCCTCCAGTCCTTTTCCCTTTGGTCGGTGGAAGTTTGAAAAGTTAGTCATGGAGAATCTTTTGCAATTTTCGTCAGTTCCAACAAGATTCCAACATCAGGCACACTTTCCTCTGCCCTCTCCTTTCTCCATTTCAAAGGGATCGCACTGTTTGACATTCCCTGATCATTCCTACCAACCACTCCTGTCTTAAGGTATTTTCTCATAAATCTGTAGGAGTTACAATACCTGTCCTTTGACCTCATACCTCCCCACTATCTAGGGTTTCTAGTTTAGTGTTCTGCATTTGTTGTTCACAAGGTGGTCTCCTCTACATTGAGGAAAGATTGGGTTATGGCTTTGTGGAACACCTGAGGGGTGATATCACAGATTCATAAAGTCATGAGGAGAATAGGCTATCATAATTTTTTTCTCAGGGTATGGAAGTCTCAAATTGGAGGTCAGAAGGTTTAAGGTGAGAAGGGAAAAATTTAAAGGGGACCTGAGGGGCAACTACGTTCCACACACACTGTGAGTGGATACATGGAATGAGCTGCCAGAGGAAGTGATGGAGATGGGGTACACTTACCATGTTTAAAAGACATGTTATGTTGATTGGAAAGGTTGAGAGGGATACAGGAAAACACATGCAAATTGAATTCTCCATCTCACTCCCACTCTGACCTTTCTGTGGCTTCCTGCACTGTTAAAATGAGTCCTAATGTTGAGGACTCTATATTGAGAAACCACAACACCTCTTCTGTGTGGACATGTTGCAGCCTTAGACTCAACATTGAATTGACTGACTTTGGGCAACTTATGCTTGCTTTCTGTCAGTATCAGAATCGGCCATTCTGCTTGTCATAATTTTGACCCAGTTTTACTCTTTCTATTCGTATTGTCCTGGCATGTTGAGCATGTCTGGTAGCCTTCGTATGAGCAACAACGTAACACAGACAGCCAAATAGGTTTCTAACTTCCCACATTGTTATTTGGTCTCACCCTATCAGAGGTCTTTTTTCTCTACCCAACACTCCCTCTTTTTCTCTGCTACTGAAAGCTAGCACGTGTTCTCACTTTCCCAGTTCTGACGAAGGGTCCCAGGACCTGAAACGTTAACTGTTTCTTTTCTTGTAAGTGCTGTGTGATCTGCTAAGTGTTGCCAGCAATTCTATTTTTACCGAATCATATACTTCTGTGGTTTATGGAAAAGGTGGGTTATTCCCAAATTAAATATTTTAAAGCCCATGCTGTGTGGAGAGTAGCAAAAACATGCAAGTCAAAAATACTTATTGTCTGTTATAATAAAATGCATTTGAAATTACTTGATTGGAGCCATTAATTGTTTTCCAATTCTGCCATCAATACACATAGTTTAGAAAGTTGAAATTGTAAAAATTGAGAATGCCTATAAACCAGATTTGAATGTCGCATTTCCAGCATTTGGTTTTTCTATTTTCTCTCTCTTCCTCTGATAATTCAGTCTTCATTTATTGTCTTCTATTTAGATTTCAAAACATAACGACCGTTCTTTTTCAGCCTTCATCACCACTTTCCTGGTTTCCACCCTATCACAGACTTCTGTTTTCTTTTCTCTCTGTGTCTTTCCTTTTCTCTGTAATATGCAACTTGTTTCATTTCCAACTTGCCCCAGTTGTGATTAAATTGTCATCGACCTGAAATGTTAACTCTGGTGCCTGACCTGAGTATTACCAGCATTTTCTGTTCACATTTAAGGATATGTAATTAGCTGGTCTGAATTAAATACAATTTCTTAAGGAGATTTTCGGAAAGTTAGAAACAAACTTTTAAATTGTTAGGAAAGCATGTCCTGTGTGAAATAGCATTCCTTGGCCAATCAGGATAGCAGACAGCAGTTAGTGGAAGGAAAACAAAATGGTTTACGGTAGATGGTTCTTCAATTTAATTGTCTTATCTTTCTTTTCTCCACTCACTCATAGTGTAATTGTCTTGAATTTGCAGTACATTTGACCAGGTTTGAGAAGAAAGGAAATTGTGGTCTTATCTATAATGCCCTTTGGAATTTGTTTAAAATCTCTCAAAAATATGAAGCAGAAGCAAAATGGCTAGTATCTCAACAGCAAGTTCTTAATTTCCTGTTCTGATGGATTCAGCGGGTACTCTATAATGAAGCTAATCTTTCCAAACTTATGCATATAGGGCTATTGGAAAGTATTTGTTTGTTTTATTTTCTTCGTACACTGGAAGCTTGAACTTGTTACAAGTCAAATCTTGGAATGTTAGCTTTGATTAATGAAAATCGGATTGAAGCATTTGAAAGAAAGCAGAGGCAGGGCAGGAATGTAACCAGACAGTCAGTAGTTTATTGAAGAATGGCTTAATGATTCTTATTAGGAATTTCTAGTGTAAATAGAACTATTGTAACACAAAGGTAAAATGCAGCCGAGAATATAATTTGTTAAAAAAATCTTGCTTTCCTTAGATTAAAAATGTGTAGTTAACTGCATGAATAATTGGCTATTACATTCACAAGATAGAAACAGGATGCAGTGACTGCATTGTCAGACTGCTTATGTGAGTGCAAACAGATGAGGCATTGCTCGAGCAAGCACTCGAGAACTTCACTGTTGCCTTGGAAACTATTTGCGTCATGATCACCAGCAATTAGCTTGCTGGTCTGTTATTTTTGAAAGCACTGCAGGGCTTATTGAGACTGCAGTTGCTGACGGTGAAAATAAGTGTCTTTAGACGTGCTTGTTGCTCTTAACCTAGTTTCATAGTTAAGCTTGCCCTTCATTGCACTTTTGCCACTTTCTCTTGTTTCTCTGTACTTTGGCTTTGATCCTATGAGCTTAGTTGCATACCAGTTAGGCTGCACTGGTACAAGCAGAATTTGAAATGAATGTGTGAATTCTTTTAACCAATTCATGCCCAAGTATTTTGTTCAAAGAAGTTGTTTTGCTGAGATCTAGCAAGTACATTCAAAAATAGTAATTCTTTTCAACAAAAAAGGTTTACTTTTCTGACATTCTTGAAGAGTAAAGATAGTTCTGTTAAGTTCATTTAATTTTCTGTATGTTGACATTCAGCTATGCTAATGCACATACATGCGCAGAGCACTGTTTGCTGTTCTTTAACTGCTGTTAGGATTTCTAATGAAAAGTGCAGATGGGAGGGTTCATTTCTTTTGTGTTAAGGACATCTAAAAGACAGTGAGTAGCCTTTTCTGACTTTTCAAAAGTTAAACTTGACAGAAAATGCTTGTTGGTGGAACCGTGACCATGCCCAGAGCTAGTGATGTGGAGCTGTTTTATCCAACAGGTGTCTGACATGATGACAGATTGCAGTGTGATGCCCTAGATGTTCGATTCGTGCTTCAGATTTTGTTGGCAAATTTTGCCACAATTATTTACGTTGCTCCAAAGAATAAATTATAATTGGTGACCTCAATCTGAAATTTCTAGCCACAATGCTACTGAATTCTTTGTGCAATAAATTAGTATTCCTTAACATCAATTTCTTTGTTGCAAATTGATCAGACCTGGATGTGAAGAGCCAGCACTGAAATCCTCAGCGGCAGACTCTAGTCCACTGTTTGAACCAGACAGTCTTGAAGTAATTTGGGTTGCTTTTCTAACATTTTGTATCAGTTGAACCAGGGGGTGGGGGATTAGATTTTTTCCCACCACATTCCAGCAGACCTCGCAACCAAAACTGTACAGGTAGTTAGAAATGTTCTGCTATTGAATTGTGCAGTTTCAACTGGTTAAATTTGAGCATTATTCTGGGCACATCGTAGCATATTTAAATATGTTCTTTTCCAATTTTGTGCTTGGGCATTTCATATGTAGGTATATACATTGTTCCAATTAGGAGTGAAGATGTAATCTGCATCACTGAAACAAAAATTTTACAAATTTCTGAGCATGTGGTTTGGATTTCAAAGGACAGTAATTTAATTTCTTTACGTGTTTAATATGCAAGAACTGGTGAGAATGACATCTATTTCTAATAGAAATTTTGAAGGAGAATTATATCATAAGCATAACAATGTAAACTCTTTGTTTCTCAATATTAAATATGTCTTTAAATCTGCTGCTTCAGTTGAACTTTCTACTTGCTGTTCCCATTCAGGCAATGGCCGGGGGTGTTCCTTTTTGAATAGGGACATGATTACTTTTGAACAGCCTAAGCGTGCACAGCTGATATTTATATTTTCTCCTTGTTATGGACGAAGAGTTATTCAGAATTCAGCTTGAGTCAAGATTGAGCATCCTACTTAAAATTAAAAGCAATTTAATAAATGTTGGTTTCAGAATGACTTTGACTTTGTGGACATTTGCAAGCTTCATTCTGTTGCCTTATGCTCTGGACTCTAGAGTTTATTTCTAGAGTTCTTTTCACAGCCATCTATTATTATGGTGCTGCTCCAGCAGAAATGTTCAGTAAGGTTAAACTGGATTTGGCTCATTGTCTGCACTTAGTTGGGCTAGATGTGGAAAGCTAATGAACTTACCCTTTGGATTCAGCAGGCTAAAGGCAGGATGAAGTTAGGTTTCCTTGGGAAGTAGGCCCAACATTATCGGGCCCTGGCGCCAGAATATTGTGAAGTCTCATGATGAAGTGGCAGAAATGTTAGCTGAATCTCTTTAGAATTGCTGATCAGTGCCACCTCGATTTGACTCTTTTAACTTGTGAGCTTTGACGTGAATTTGGTGACTAAACATTGATTGGGGAACCAATGTACTCCATTGTTTTGAAAAGGATAAATTTTATGCTGGTAATTTTCTTTCTTGTTTTTGTTTGAGATGGTGGAACCAGTTTTCCCCCATTTTGTCCATATTGCTCCATTATATGTACTTCCAAGGCCATTACTCTCTGTTGTCAATACAGAATACTTCATATTTTGGTCATCAGTGCCTCGATTATGTTGATGTAAAACCTTGTGTAAATTAGTCCTTTTTAACTTGCTTTGAAGTGTCTTAATTTTGTTAATTTTTAAAGGATGCAGTCTTTCCAGAGAATCCAAAATAACATTTTGGATTTTTTTTCTAACATTGTTTTGATTTCAGAAATTGTTGATGCATGTTATTAGTTATGGACGCTTCACTAGTTTCCTGTGACTCATGGGTTGAGTGTGTTTGTTTCATCTGCTAATGTCACACAATTTCAAGAAATAGATAATCTACCACAACTAAGTAGATCTTCTCCAATTATTTATTTGCTTTAAGGCAGTCTTACAGACTGAATGAATATCAGTTTTTTTCAGTGCAAAGTGCCTTCATCTCTTTTCATTTAACATGCACATATCCATTGGAGCATTCAAATCCAATCCATCCAGAAATTATAACTTGATATTCCCAGATGGTTCAGAAGGTTTAGGGTTAGTTATTTTCATTCCCACTAAGTTTAACTTTAACTTTCAAAGGCTGTACAGGGTGTTAAAAGATGAAATCAAACTTATTGGTAACTTTCTTTTAACAGTATTAAGAAATGTAATCAATTAGACCAAATGATTACCTCTATTGTTGATTTAATTGTGTTTTAGATCTTTGTCGCATGATAAACCACAGGAGGCTATTGAGTCCCTTATGTCTGAGCTGAAAGAGCAAGTCCTACTTCCGTGCTTTTTCCACCAGGTTCTTTTGACTGAAAAAAAATCACAGAGAAGCTTTTGATGAAGAAAAGTGGTCCTTTCATGCTGTTGCTTTTGGGTCAATCAATTTTCAGCCTTGTGATATTCAGCAAAAGCCTTACCTAAACACGTTGGTGAATAACAGAATATGTGCTTTGAGGCTATATAAATGTTGTTGTTCTTCTTATCTCACCTTGTATACTGCTATGTTTATTGTATTTGAAACTATTATTACTCTAAGTGCATTTGACAAATATGTACTGCACTGCCTGCATCATGGCCAATATTCAGTTTATTGAGATCAAGCATTGCCAAGAAAAATTATGAGGTGATCAACAATAAATAAAGTGAAGGTGGTTTTGTTATGAACTATGGTGTATCTAGCTAATTCGTTGATATTTTCACAGGTAAGGTGACAGAATGTCCTTTTGAGCTAATGCTGCAACTTTGAAATTACAAATCAAGATTATTTAAAAGCAGAATCTTACTGTTTGATTCAAAAGAAATATTTTAATGTACTTTTCGATAGTTGCTATAAACATGCAGTTTGTCTTCAAAGGAAGCCCAACTTCCTCAGCTGAATGTAACAAAGGCTACGTTAAAAAAGGACTGTTTGTCTTTCATTTTGTACCAAGGTGCTGCATATCTATGCATTTCTTGGTGGGGGATTGGTGGAATTTGGTGCCTTTTCAACATTTGTCTAACATTTAATGAAAAGGATATAATTTCTTGGTTTCGTGCTTGTCATATATCTGATTCCAAATTACTTTCCTGTTATTTGGCTCATAAGTGGATAGTTCTTGTATTGTGATCATGATTGGCTAACATGCACTCTGAAATGTATTAATTGAAGATGAGAACCAGGCTGAGAAATTGCCAAAGGCCTACGCTCTGTCTGTGTACTTCAAATATAGCAACTAAGTGTGTATTACCGGTGTTTAAGTTATAAAAATCTTAATTGAAAGAATACTATATTCTTGCAGCACTTGTGACACACAAGCATTTTTTCATATTCCTGCAAACCTACATGATTTCCTGCATTCAAATATATTGAAGCATGTGGGAATAATTCAGTACCCTTAAAATAATCTTTAAAAAATGCTTCTCTACATTTGTGCTTGCAGTATAAAAGTGATGACTTGGCTGTGAAGAATTTTGAAATATCTTGAAGTTGAGAGGAGCTGTGTAAATCTTTCTCTTTATTTAATTGAATCAACTGTTTGATGAGTCTTCATGGTAGCACTCTTTCTTCCAAGATGGAAGGTTAGGCATTCAAACCTCGCTGGACAACCCAGTGCATAATTTACACATACACTTAACTCAAATACTGATTTGATTAACTTAAATTTGATCTTTATTCCCATTGAAGGAATTACAAAGTATGTATGACCCAGTTCTACTTAATATAGAGCAGAAGCCTTCAATTTTTCTGGAATAAAAGCGTACTGGGATGATTTCTTTTCCACTAAGTTCTGGGTTTTTGCTTTCCTCATGGATTTTTGATATCTTAGACATCATTCCAACCATGCTTTTGATACTGTAAACCCCTTTTATTATATAACAGTTATCTGATGTTTGAAGCAAAATCCTAAGATATTCTATATGTGTATTAAGAGTAAAGGGATGGCAAAGGGGAGAATGGGTTCCCTTAAAGATCAACATGGCCGTCTGTGTGAAACCAAAGAAAATGGGTGCGACTTTTAATGACTATTTCATTTCAGTTTGTACTGTTGAGAAAACAATGGAAGTTTGGGAAATGGGGGAAATGAGTGGTGTTGTCTTGGACCACATATGAATTAGCAGGGAGGAGGTAGTGGAGGCTTTCAAGTGCATTAAAGTGGATAAATCCCTAGGGCCTGACCTGGTGCATTCTTAGACCTTGTGGGAAGCTACAGAAGAAACGTCCAAGGCCCCTGCAGAGATTTTTGCTTCATCTCTGGCAACAGTTGAGGTTCAGGAGCACTGGAGAGTGGCTAATGTGGTACCATTGTTTAAAAAGGGTAGCAAAAACAAGCCAGGAAACCACAGGCCAGTGAGTCTTGACATTGGTGGTGGGTAAATTGCTGGAGGGGATGCTGACGGATAGGATCTACCAGCATTTGGAGAGACAGGGTCTGATTTGGGACTGTCAGCATGGTTTTGTGCATGGAAAGTCATGTCTGACGAATCTCTTGGTGTTCTTCAAGGAGGTAACCAAGAGGGTAGATGAGGGTAGGGCAGTAGGGCAGTCTATATGGACTTCAGCAAGACCTTTGACAAGGTCCCTCAGGCAGGCTGGTCTGGAAGGTTAGATTGCATGGGATCCAGGTGGAGATCTGGATCCATAATTGGGTCAGTGGTAGGAAGCAGAGGGTGATGGCCAAGGGTTGTTTCTTGGACTGGAGGCCTGTGTCTAGTGGTGTGCCACAGGAGTCTGTGCTGGGACTTCTGCTGTTTGTAATTTATACAAACAATTTGGATGTGAATGTACAAGGCATGGTTAGTAAGTTTGCAGATAATACTAAGATAGGTGGTGTTGTAGATAGTATAGAAGGTTATGAAAAATTACAGGGGGATCTTGATCAGCTAGGTATAAGGATTGACAAATGGTTTTCAATGCAGATAAACGTGAGAGAGATCAAATCAGGGTTGGACTTAAACAGTGAATGGTAGGGTCCTGGGGAGTGTTATGGAACAAAGGGACCAGGGAATGCAAGTGGATAGTTTGCTGAAAGCAGTGTCACAGGTAGATAGGGTGGTGAAGAAGGTATTTTGGCATGCTGGCCTTCATCAGTCAGGGCATTGAGTATAGTGGTTGGGAAGTTATGATGCAGTTATACAAGATGTTGGTGAGGCCTCACTTGGAGTATTGTGTACTGTTTTGGTCACCCTATCATTAAAAAGATGTTATTAAACTAGAAAAAGTACAGGAGAGATTTCCCAGGATGTTGTCTGGACTTGGGGGGCCTGAGTTACAAAGAGAGGTTGCATAGATTAGGACTTTATTCCTTGGAGCATAGGAGATTGAGGGGGTGACCTGATAGAGGTATGCAAGATCATGAAGAGCATAGACAGGGTGAAAGTACTTCGCTTTTTTCCTAGGGAGGGGGTGCTTAAAAACAAGAGGGCAGAGTTTAAAATCAGAGGCAAAAGATTTAAAAGTGACATCAGAGGCAGAAGCTTCACGCAAAGGGTGGTGCGTATTTGGAATGAGCTGCCAGAAACAGTGGTTGGGGTGGGCACATTAGCCACATGTAAAAGCCATTGAGGTAAGTACATGGATAGGAGGGTTTTGAGAGTTATGGACCAAATGCAAGCAGACAGGACTAGCTCGCTGGGCAACACAGTCGGCGTGGATGCTTTGGGCTGAAGGGCCTATTACCATGTTGTATGACTCTGACTCTTGGGTTTAATATCATGGCTCGTATGTGTTATGTAAGGGACTTGAATGCTTCCCACATGGTTTTGTGACTAGTACTTCAGATTTGGTCTGACCAGAGTACAGTATGATCCCACAGCTATATTAAGAAGGTTGAAGATTCAGTCTTGACAACATGCTGGATCTACTAAGGGAGTACTGGATTTTTAGAGTTAAGGCTATTTCTGGTGGGTACAGTGGATGCAGACAGTTCTTGGCAATTTTGTAATGAAGCATAAGCTCTTTCCTACATGATCCTTCAAACATGCTTCTTAAAAGCAAATTAGTGAGCTTTTGTCTCAATATTATTCTGTCAGGTCTTACCAGGGAAGGTAACTTTGCTCATTAAGTAATTTAGTTTAGACACATATCTGGACATAAAAAGAATAAAATCAGCAACAATTTAAATTACCAAGGCATAGAAAGCTGCAGACCAAGTGCTAATAGATGGGAATAGTATGGATAGGAACTTGATGGTCAGCATGGAAATGCTGGACTGAATGGCCTGTTTCTGTGCTTTATTACTTTGACACTATGGTAATTTGTATTTTGTATGAGCATGTTCCCAAGTGCTTCACAAGAATTACCAAGATTTGACACAAAGCTGCATGAGGAGATATTTAGCAAATGACCAAAGGCTTGGTCTACATGTCAGTTTTCGAGTGTATTCTTGGGGGGGGGAAGATGGATGAATGCCCTAGAATTGAAGCATTCTTAATTTGGAGTCAGTGTAGATTGGTTAGCAGGTGAGTGCTAGGTGATCAGAACTTGGCCCTTAAGGGCAAGGTTAACAAAGTTTTGGATGACTCTGTGATAAGAGATACTGATGTGAGTTTCTTGAAGTATTTGTCCAGAGATAACAAAGTCGTGGAAGTTTCCATAGCTGTTGAGTTGATGCAAGACTAGAGCTGGCTGGTTATTAAAGTGAAAGTTAACTGTCAAGGATGGTATGGAGCAAAAAAGAAACTGCTGAACTGCAAGGGAAACTCAGTGGGTCAGGGAACATTGGTGGAGGCAGAGGGATAGTCAATATTTCAGGTCGAAACCCTGCATCAGGACTGAGAGTGTACAGGGGAGATGGCCAGTTTCAAGAGATGAGTGGGAGTGGTGAGGTTGGAGCTGGCAGTCGATAGCTAGAACCAGGGGGATGATGGGCAGTTGGAGCCAGGTGGGGGAGGGGAGAGTGGAGGTAGAGACTGAGGCTAAAAGACAATGAAATGATCAATGATACGCTGATATGTGTATGCTGTGTAGTGCAAAGTAAAAGATTTACATAGGTTCACACTGAATGTAGGCTGACTAAATATGTTCACTTTTAAAGTATACCTTTATATAATGAAGCAAAACTATAAAACAATATGAATTTTAGCTGCCAGAATACCAAATTGCATTTAAGGTGAATTTACATTGTGTTCAGCATCATTAAATACTTGGTTTAACTTTATTGCTGCATAATGATCGTAAGGATGTCGAGTTTTAACTCAAACTGTACAATTATTGTGGTTGACAAATGTTTACAGTGACCTTTTGCAAAAAGCAATATTTTTGCTTTTATATTTAAAAATTCAATCACAATAAATGCTATTTTTTTTTTGTTGTGTAGTTCATTTCCCTCCAAAAGTTAGATTCATTTGTAACTATTTATTTGTACTGTTCTTGTTAAAAGAAAAAAATGGCTTGCTTTAATTTTGATCCAAACTGAGTGGCTCATTACTTATATAAGCACTGGCCAGTTTTGGAAGTATTGTCTCTACATCTATGTAACTTGGCAGTATTCCCTGGCAAGCTGTCTCATCAAAATCTACTTTTCACTTTTGCAAAGGCGTCATTTGAACTCTGTTTGAACTATCCAGCAATATTCTATTTGCTTAATATTCCTATTTTTTTTCTTTAAATTAAATGATCTTTGGAAAGTTTTTATACCAAATTAGTTTTCAGTTGGATAATTTGTTCTTTTATATATTGGAGTTCCATTTACTGAATACTTGTATTGCAGTAAATTTTAAAACAGTTTGTACAAAGGTAAACAATGTTTCGTTCAATACTTTTTAGATCAGTCAACTCATTTCAAGTTTTTAACATTTAAAACAAAGAAGGAAAACAAATCCAGCGTAACATTTGTATAACTGTTCTCAGAATTGGACAGTAGGGTGTTTTGGAGACATTTGGTTCAAATTTTGCTCTTTCCTTGTATTCACGAGTATGGATTAACCTGATGAAGAGTTCCCAATGTGAATTGAGTTGGAATAGGATCCATGATATAACATACAGCGTACTGAAATAAAAACTGAAAACCTGGTAAATACGCAACAGGTTGGGCAGCATCTGCATGGAGAGAAACAGAATTGATGTTTTGGATTGAATTGAAACGACTCAAAATCTTAACTCTGTCCTTTCATATACACTACCTGATTTGCTGACAGTTTCCAGATTATCAGTTTTTATTTCGGATTTCTAGCATCTGTGGTTTCTTGCCTTCTCAGTACAAACATGTTGATTGGCAAAAAGGTTTTTATTTGTAAGGGAATATGGTAGTGCCATTGCCTATGATACAGGGAGGTTGCATTAGGAAGTTAAGTGTTCTATTTAAGAATTTATTTCCTCATGGGCTCATGCAATCATTTGACAAGTTTCTAAGTGCATTTAAGGTTTATTTAGGAAGTGTACCTGAAAAGACTTGGCAGCAGAATTTACCTTCTGTCAGTATGTCAGGGCAAAGTTTTTTTTTGCATTTTACTGATATCTATTTTTAACCTTTCTTTTGCAGAACTTTGTTACTCACTAAGTTCTGGAGTCTTTAAAGTGTGTGTGTCTTGCATTTTACATCGACATTCATTAAAATGTAGATTTAAAAAATTTAAACACAGTACCCATATTGCAAGTGTTTGTCAGGAATTTTGGTGTGGAGGCAAGTGATCACAGTTAACCATCATCCTTTCTAAAAGGTGTAAAAGAAAGCAAAACTTTTTTAATTTTGAGGTGCATAGAACTTATTTTGTCCAATTTTGACGTGTTTAATCATAGTTCACAAACTTGTTTTTTTTAAAATCAGTGATTCTGTTATATTGTTCATGTCAAGTTCTATCTCTTTGGAAGTGGGTTTTCTGAAAATTTACCCTCGTGACAAATCTGAGAATGTTTTCATTTGAACAACATTCTAGAATTAAACTAGAGTTGTGTTGCAAAGAGCTGCACTTGTCTGGATGTATGTATTCTGCTGAGTTGTTTTCCAGAAGACACACATAAATATTTGGAGAGTGGGAAGAAAAGAATCCTTGCTCATCAGAGAAGTTGGTTCACCAGGAGTCCATGGATGCCTTCAGTAAACAAATTTTGACACTGTGTTTCTTCTCGTATCAAATATCGAGTTTATACATTATTGGTAGTTTCACTTTAGAGTCATTTTGAGCACTGATGCAGTGTTGGCCTCGATTTGAGACCTGCACTTCCAGTTTAGCAGACTATCGGTGCATGTTAAGGATTGTGACTGAATCTGAAGTTTATAAATTAAAATGTTACACCTGATGAATCTTAATTACAAATACTAACCTGAAAATCATGGTCATTTAATGCTACCTGCTGATAGTTTTGACATTTAAAAATATTAATTGAAGCAAACCAAATTTGTGTAGGTATTTTGCCAGTTGCACAGTGTATAATGGGTACGTTTTTTGACAATTTAAACTTTAAGGTTTTTAAAAAAGTTGAATTGAAGTTGGAAGTAGATGATAATTCTGTGTATATTGCTGTCATTAATTATGCAAAATAAAATGGATTGGTGAAAGACTCTTGAATTAATTTTAAGCAGTAAATTTATATTGATAATATCATATTAAACAAGGGGAGGGGACATTGTTTTTAAAAATAGAATTAATTTACTGAACTATCAGATGACAAATGTGAACTGAAGTGAATGTGTTTACTTTCCAGATGTATGCAATCTGTTATTTTCTGTATTTGCATGTCCTTTAGGTGGAGCATTGATGACAAGACCAATTGCCTGGTCTGAATTTTTTAGTTGTCATTTGCATATTAATCACAGTGCATGAATTCTCTTTGCTTTTTGTCAAAATATATTCCTTAGCCAAAATCGATAAGGCGAGATATCTCATTGCTGATTGCAGAGCAATTACTGTGTGAAAATTGACACTACGTTTCCTATAGTGGAACGTATATTTCAGTGACTTAACTTTTAAAACTTTTTTTGATTGTAAGATACTTTGGAACATCTTGAGGCCATACAAATTGTAAATGCAATATCCTTTTGTTGTCTGGTGCCTTGAATTTTGTTTTGGAGGTATTCAGTATTCTAGAAAAATTCTGTGCAACATATTAGCTTGGGAATTGTGAAATTGCACACACTGTTGATATCATATAGTTAATGGACATTGAAATTCATGAGCCATTTTGCCTAAAGAATGTTTTGAAGTCAGTTATTAGTTTCGATTGAAACAAAAGAACTGATATAGCTGAGAATTGAGTATAAGAAGTTCAATAGCTCAAGAAATTATTTTTTGATCTGAATTTTTTAGTTACTCTGAGAAATTCACTTGTGGTTTTAAGAGCTTATTTTTATGCTTCAATTTTTTTTTTGGGTTCTGAAGAATAGTTGGCCAAACCTCCTGTGTTTGTCAGCTGCGGGAACTGCTGCAGAAACACTTTTGCACCAAAGGCTGTTACTAGGCGACTGCTGACGTAAATTCATGCTGGAGATGAGGTTTGTGTGTTTAGCTACTAAGGACAAATTTATTGAAAAGGACAAAAAGAGGTGCTATTCGTTATTGCACAAAATCATAAGCTTGACTTCCAAGGATAGTACTACTTTAAATAAGCAGACAGCAAACTGTGCAGAGACTATTACATACTTTCTTCCCTGATACCAAATTTGGTTTTGTTCAGAATAACCTCAAAATAATTATTCACCCGTCAGTGACGCAGCATAGCTCTGGGACTGAAAACGACAATACCTTATGTCTGTTGCAGAGCTTAGCATCAGATTTATGTGAATATGCCTATTAAACTTGGAATCTCAAAGAAAAGCAACCCTTTTTAATGTGTTTATGGTGAAACACTTTTGAGCTGATGGCGTTCAATTAAATTTTAGGAGCATATTTTTATGGGCATAAAATGTGTATGTGCTTTTACAGTCACATTTAGCAAACACTAATTTGCTCAGTGTTTTGCAGTAGGATGCATCAGTGCAAAACAAAAAATTGTTCTCAAACAAAAATGTGGAATCATTTTGATGCCTGGTATCTTTTTTATATTTGTCTTGTCTTCATGAAGTGGTTCGTAGTTTAAGTTCAATTGTTGTGATCATGATTGGACATCAAAAATGTTCATTAAAATAATGTGGGTAAAGCCATTGCAGTATTTCAGTTAAAACATAATATTAACACGTATAATTCAAGAATATAATATAGACATCTTAACAGTCCCCATCATCTTCTCCCAATGACCTTTGGCTCTGGCAGCAGATTGACAATCCCCAAATCCTTCATGTTCTCTCCATTTTTGAAGTTTGTGTTATCCTTATTATTGATGGGTGACTTTGACATTATGAATACAATAAGATACCTTTTGGGGGACAGTGTCTTGTATTGTTTTCAAGCTGTCACTTATCTTAAATTTCCCGTTCACTGCCCTGATGACAACTTGTCCCCTTTCAAAAGCCACACCTCAATCTCTTCCGACTACTTCACCAGATTGATGTCTCTCTCTCTCGCTGTCCCCCTCCTCCTCTGTCTGTCTATCTCTCTCTGTCTCTCTCTCTCTCTCTCTCTGTCTCTGCCCCCCCCCCCCCCCCCCATTGCAATGCATTTCAGACCATCCTATATTGGAGAGGTGCAACAAATTCTCATTTATATATAAATAAGGAGTTGATGCTGCTGCCTCAAGGCCAGGGCCCTGGTTTGAATCTGACCACAGGTGCTTTCTGTGTAGTTTGCACATTCTCCCTATTACTGTGTGGGTTTGTACCGGATGCTCCAGTTTCCTCCCACATCCCAAAGGCATGCTGGTAAGTTAATGGGTTTCTGTAAATTACTTCTGAGTGCAGTCTGATGGCAAAATTAATCGAAGGAGAATTGGTGGGCAGTTATGTGAGAGAGAGAGAGAGAGAGAGAGCAAGTTATAGCACTACAGGGAAATAAACAGAGGAAATAAGAGGCGGCATGGTAGCGTAGCGGTTAGCGCAACGCTATTAGAGCGCCAGCGATCGGGGTTCAATTCCCGTCACTGTCTATAAGGAGTTTGTATGTTCTCCCGTGTCTGTGTGGGTTTCCTCCGGGTGCTCCAGTTTCCTCCCACATTCTAAGGACGTATGGGTAGGTTAATTTGGGGGTTTAAAATGGGCGGCACGGACTCGTTGGGCTGGAAGGGCCTGTTACCACGCAGTAAATAAAAGTTTTAAAAAATTTAATTTAAAAAAATTTTTAAACTTTTTAAGATTTTAAAAAAATTGAACTAATGCGATCGAATCAGTTGGAGTCGGCATGGACCCAAAGGCCTCCTGTGCTGTTTTGAGGATAAGATCTCCCTTCTGGCTTTTTGGGGATTTAGTAAAAGTTGAGTCCTCTTTCAACTGTCCTTAGTTTGGGGTGCAAATTATTTTTCTTCATCTAAATTTTCAAAGGCCACTTTAATTATGACCACCTCTATTAAATCTCCCATTGATATTGCCAGTTCCATGGACAACAATTGTAGTATCTCACAACATCTTAGGTAACTGAAATCACATATTACTAGTTCCATTCTCGTAAATCTCCTCTGCATCTTCTTTTGAAATTCTTCCCCGTGTGAGATGTTGAATTGGACACACTGATCTAAAGAAACAATATGTAACTGGGGTCTTTGTAGAGTTTGGACGTATTTTCTTTTGTAGTCAATGCCTCTATTTATAAAGCTGAGGATTCAAAATATGTTTTAATGCCTTCATTAACTTAGGCTAACATCAAATATTTATGCATGTAAACCTTCAGGGTTTTCTGATCTTGTGTCCTTCCTGGAATTGCATCATTTGGTTTGTATGGCTTCTCATAATTTCCCTTGCATAAATGGTACTTGTCTACGTTAAACTTGAAATGGCATGTACCTATTTTAGCAGTATCTGGTTACCATCTGAAGTCTGTGATTATTCTCCTTATGGTTCACTTAAGTGCCAAACTTTGTCTTTTCTGCAAACTCTGAAATTATGTCAGAAGGAACAATTAACAATGACTAGCATAAAAGGAAGTTGGTTGTCAGCAGTTTAGGAGGAGCAGGTTCATGGGAGTCTGTCATTAGTATATATCAAAATTTTTTTAATGCTGACCCCTGCAGCATGTTGGTCACTAAGACTTCCTTTCAGTATGATAAACAATGTTTCACTTCTACTATTTGCTTTTTGTACCTCACTAGATTTTACATCCACATTGCCACTGTCCCTTTTATGCCATGGGTTTCAATCTTGCCAGGTGCTTTTATCATAAATAAAAGGTCTTTTGAACATCTACATGCATAAAATTATCTTCTTGAAACTTTCTGTTATTTTGTTAAATAAATCAGGTTGGTCAAATTTGATTTGTATTGGCTATTCTCTATTCACTCATGTTTTTAGAAGTAATAATTTTGTTCTGCTCATCGTTTTCTTAGGCTTTCCACCATCAATGTGCAGCCTGGAGTTGTCTGGTTTATCTCCTATGACTTTGGATTGCAACTGCCCTCTGACATCTCTGCCATATCTGAATATGGGCAAGACCTTTGTCTTCCTTCATTTTCACTGTAATTTTGATCCTCTTTAACCTTCAGAGCTGATATTCATAGTCACTAATTGGATCAAGCCATCTCAGCTGGGTCTCTGTCATGGACTTGACTACTGTATATCTGACCTGTCTAGTTTTTTGATTTTTACAATCCTAATTTTCCAATCCTCTTCCAAGCTCTTGCCTATCTATTTCTTACTTGGGGAAGGAAAATGTTTCCCCACATATTTAAAAAACTATACTTCAGAATTCTCTGATATTTATCATTAACTTTTCCCGTTTACTCCAGTTCTGGAACTATAACTCAGTTAAGTTACTCCAGGTTCCATGAAGTTTCATGGTTTTAAGTCAAACACAGGCAAGGAAACCTCTGGCTGATTGCTATCTTCAATGTCCCGTCTGCAGGAAATAGTGGTTATTCCCCTCTATTGTGATCTTCATCTTCACCCACTCATGCTCAAGAGGTATAATTTGAGTATATCTTAACACAACTGATTTAGTAATTCTGGCTAGATCACATTAACCCAAATAGCCTTTGTGTTCTTTGCTCTCTAGTGTGGTTCAGGTGTAGTGGACAAATGTTGGCAAAGATAAATTCTCTTTCAATATATCTCTGAAATTGCTCTTTCCACCACTATTCATTCTAACCCTCACAACACGAGCAAGGATTAACATAGTTGTTAACATAAATTACGATGATTCCATTAGCTCCCTTTGCTGGTTCCTGGTCACCTCTCATGTTTATTAACCAAAAATATTCTCTGAGTATTATGCCTTAGGTATAACTAGCTTTTGGTTCATCTAGTATATACTCTATTTTCATAGATTTCCATTTGTGTAGCTCTCATAAATTCTGTAATTCCCATGGATGAGCTATGTTCTATATGCTCCTAAGATCCTGTTGACACTAGATTGCAGAGTACTATCCTTTCACGTAAGTTGCTGTTAATTGTTCCTTTTGCTCGGTTACTATCCTTCAGGGTTGCACCTGAACTGGAGGGGGACCAGTATCCTGGCCGGGAGATTTGCAAGTGCTACTCAGGAGGGTTTAGAGTGGCAGAGGGGGTGGGGCCTTGAGCAGTAGAGTGGCTGATGAGAAATCAGGGGATAACACTATAGCCAATGAGAGCAAATTTAGTTGTCAGGACAGACAGGAACACAGTAAAAGGAGAGGAAAGACCATTGGTTTAAACTATTTATTTCAATGCAAGAGGCTTGATAGGTAAGGTGGATGAACTTGGCGTGGATTGGCTCTGGGGACTGGGATATCATAGCCATAAGAGAAACATGGCTGAGGAAAGGGCAGGACTGGCAGCTCAATGTTCCGGGATACAGATGCTGCAGGTGTGACAGATGTACAGGTAAGGCAGGAGGGGGAGTTGCCTCCTTGATGAAAGAGGCTATAACAACGGTCCTTCGAGAGGGTATTCTTGGGGGAATCATCCAGTGAGGCCATATTGGTAGAACTTAGAAATGGAAAGGGGATGGTCACTCTGATGGTATTGTATTATAGGCCCCCCCCCCAGTAGTCAGTGGGAATTGGAGGAGTAGATATGTTGTGAGATTGCAGCTTGTCATAAACATAATAGGATAGTATTAGTGGGAGATTTTAACTTCTCCAATATTGACTGGGGCCAACCATAGTGTGAAAGGCTAGAATTAAGCTTTGTTTCCTTTCTCGTTGCCATCAAGCTTCAAGTGGGGAAACAAAGGTCAACTTGCAGGTACTGAATGCAGTTAAACATTAGGTCACAGGAGATTTATTGAACATCACAATGAACCATTGACAGAGCGTTTCTTCTAAGCTGTGAAATGGTGATGCACTATTGGAAATGCTAATGCATAGAAGATTCATGATACACTGGAAACTTCTTCAGCCCAATTCAGGAGCAAAAAGTGGAGGAAATGCAGTTCAAACTGTGTAAACATCATGTCACAAACTGCTAAGAGAGGAAGTCAGTGTGCATTGCACTGAGACCTCTTGTCAAGCAGAATATGGCACATTGGGCAAAATAGTGGATATTTATATGGTTCATGAATTTCCATGTGAAGATAAGTGAGAAATGGCCATGATCATCCTTTGTCCCAAGCATCCATATATTTTGTGGCCTTGTTAATGAAAGCAATTATCCCATATGCTATGTTCACCACCTTGTCTGCCTGTGCAGCTACCTTCAGGAACGCTAAGTCACGTACACCAAAGTCACTTTGTTCCTGTAAGTTCCCTAGTGCTCGATTATTCATTGTGTATGTCTTGCCCTCATTAGAACTCCCAGAGGGCATCCCTTGACAAGTATCAGGATTAAATTCCATCTGCATTTGCTCTGCCCATTTTACCAACTGATCAACAACATTCTCTAGTCTGAGACTTCCTTCCTCATTATCAATAACAGCATCAATTTTTGTGTCATTTGCAAACTTCCTATGTTCATATCCAAATTGTTAATGCACATAACAGTGAGACACCCAGCACCAATCCCTGCGATCAGTTGTCACAGGCTTACAGAAACAAGAAAAACCCTTTCCCATCACCCTTTTTCTCCTAGCACTAAGCCAATTTTGGACCCAATTTGCCAACTTCCCTTGGATCCCACACGTTTTAATCTTTTGGACCAATTAGGATTTTGTCAAAGGTCTTAAATGAAGTCCATGTAGATTATAACAACTGCATTTCCCTCATCAATTGTTTTCTCTCAGAAAAATCCATTAAAATTGTTTAGACAGGATCCTCCCCAAACAAAGCTATGCTGACTATCTTTGATTAATCCCAGTCTTTCCAAGTGTGGATTGATCCTGTCCCTCAGAATTTTTCCCACTAACATCCCTACCACTGATATTAGACTTGTAGGCCTGTAATTACCTGTCTTATCTCTGACCTTGAACAAAGGTTCTACATTTGCTATCCTCCAGTCATCTGGCACTTTGCATTTCTCTGTCAGGGCCGGAGCAATTTTCTCCTTTGTCTCCCTTAGCAACTTGGGATACATCTCATCAGATTCTGATTATCTACCTTTCAGCCTGTTAATACATCTCAGACCATTTTTTCCATGATATTGTGAGCTAGACCTCAACCATCCTCTTCCCTGAATTCTCAAACTACAATATCCATCTCCTTAAAGAGTACATATGAGAAGCATTTATTTAAGACTTAACCCATGTACTCTCACTCTATGCACATTTCGTCGCTTTTGGTCTGTAATGGACCCTACTCTTCCCTGGTTACCATCTTGCCCTTCATTTATTTACAACATGTTTTGGGATTTTCCTTAATCTTGTTTGCCAGTGATATTTCGAATGCCCTTTTTGTCCTCTGAATCCTTCTGTCCCCATGTCTTGTCGGAGCATACTTAAACAAGGACCCTTGTTTTCGTTTCTCTGTACATGCCAATTTGCCGCCTGTGTCTTTATCCAATTCTTGATGTCCTTTGATATTTGGGGTTCCTTGGACTTCTTGTCCTTGCTTTTTGAGCTCATATGAACACACTGGCCCCAAACTCTCAATTATATTTTTAAAAGACTCGCATTTGTCTAGTGCCGATTTCCTTGCTCCCTGTCTCATTTTGCCAGGTCCTATCTTATGATCTTGAAATTGGCCTTCCCTCCATGTCCAGACTATCCTTATTCCTTTACAGAACTACCTTGATGGTCATTATCTCCAAAAATGACATTTAACCATTTGCTCAGTTGATTTTAGCAGCTTCATCAGCTTGGCACCTTTGCAGGTTCAATTGGGCTGGGATGTCCAATTCCAGTGCTTGGTTGATTTGGATTTATTTGTCCCCTAATGTGATTCAGCAAAGCAGTTTGATACAACTAAATGGCTTGTTTGGCTGTTTCAGAGGGCAGTCAAGATTCAACAAAGTTGCTTTGGGTCTGTTATCATATGGACCAGGCTGGGTAAGGCAGGTAAATTCATTATCGTCGAGGATATCAGTGTACCAAATTAAAGACTTCAATTGTACAATCGACTGGAGAATTTGGGATTGTTCTCCTTGCAGTGGAATATATTGAAGTGTGATTTGATACAAGTGTTTATAATTGTGGTGAATTAGATTAACTGAACAAAAATAAAGGGCACCCATTGGCAGAAGGTTTCAGAAACAATAGACTTGGATTTAAAATGATTTGCACAAGTTCTGGGGTGACATTTTCATGTTAATCGTGGTGTGGAGTTCATATTTTAAAAGGCAGTGAAAGTGATTTTCAAAAGGAAGTGGGATGGATACTGTTAAAGAAGAAATTTTATGGATACCACAGGAAGAGCTGTGGAATGGAATTAACTGAATTGTGAGGTAGCACAGATACCTGTATGTTATACTGAATGTAAGCATTTTATGGCTTTGAGTTGATTTTTTTTGGTCTTTCAACATCTCAAAAATAAGAAATGTCTTGATGTGATGCATGAGGTGTTGTTGCTGGATACAACAGACCAAATAAATAACTTTTTCATATTTTGCAAGTATTTTCTTGTGCTTATCCAAGTGTTAGTGGACAGTTGTTGGGGGGAGGGAGGCTGTAGAAGGGGTAAAATCTGTTTTCATGCTTAAAATTGTGCTGAATTAATGTAAAACAGTAGTGAACGAAGGGTAATGGAGAGGTGACAGAGAAAACTATTCTGTACACTGTAATGACTGAGACATGTGCTTCCTACATGTGTTTATGTTTGAATCTTGCTCTGTCTTTCTGTCTTCCTTCCTTCCTCTCTCTGTCTGTCTTTGTCTCTCTCTCTCTCTCACATTGGAATTAGTTTATTATTGCCACATGTACCGAGGTAAGTGAAAAACTTGTTTTGCATACTGTCCATACAGATCAATTCATTACAACAGGGCATTGAGGTAGTACACAATAACAGAATGCAGAATAAAGTGTTACAGTTTCAGAGTGAAGTGCAGATAGACAATAAGGTGCAAGGTCATAATAAGGTTGGTTGTGAGGTCAAGAGTCCATCTTATCATATTAGGGAACCATGCAATAGTCTTATAACAGCGGGATAGAAGCTGTCCTTGAGCCTGGCGGTATGTGCTTTCAAGCTTTTGTATCTTCTGCCTGAGAGGGGAAGCAGAGAGAATATCCAGAGTGGGTGGGGTCTTTGATTATACTGGCTGCTTTACCGAGGCAGCGAGATGTATTGATAGAGCCCATGGAGGGGAGGCTGGTTTCAGTGATGTGCTGAGCTGTGTCCACAACTCTGCATTTTCTTGTGGTCATGGGCAGAGCAGTTGCCATATCAAGCCGTGATGTATCCAGATAGGATGCTTTCTGTGGTGCATTGATAAAAATTGGTGAGGGTCAAAGGGGACTTGGCAAATTTCTTCAGCCTCCTGAGGAAGTAGAGGCGCAGGTGAGCTTTCTTGGCCGTGGTGTCTACATGGTTGAACCAGGACAGGCTATTGGTGATGTTCACTCCTAGGAACTTGAAGCTCTCAACCTTCTCGATCTTAGCATCGTTGATGTAAACAGGAGCATGTGCCCCCCTTCCTGAAGTCAATGACCAGCTGTTTTGAAAGATTGTTGTCATGACACCATATCATTTGGCTCTCTATCTCCTTCCTGTATTCCGACTCATTATTATTTGAGATATGGCCAACTACGGTGGCATCATCTGCAAACTTGTAGATGGAGTTAAAGCAGGATCTGGCCACGCAGTTGTGTGTGTATCAGGGGTAGAGTTGGGGGCTGAGGAGCAGCCTTGTGAGGCACCAGTGTTGAGAATAATCATGGCAGAGGTGTTGCTGCCTCTCCTTGTTGATTGTGATCTGTTGGTCAGGAAGTCAAGGATCCAGTTGCAAAGGGAAGTTTTGAGTTTCAGGTCTCGGAGTTTGGAGATGAGTTTGCTTGGAATTATCGTATTGAAGGCAGAGCTGTAGTCAAACAATAGTCTAACGTAGATGTGTCTTTACTGTCCGGATGCTTGAGAGATGAGTGTCGGGCCATATACCTTGATATTGAAAATACTCAGCATTTATTGGATTTTTTTCTGAAGTGCGGAGTTCTGATTTGTATTCAGATAATTTTCAAAGCATAAATCTGAGTGTTACTGTGCACCAAGATAACATTTCTGATTCCATAAATACACTGCAATGGGTACAATCATGGTTGGTTTACAAACTTGGTGTTATTTTTAACTGTCACTCACATCATATCTACACATTGACCCTTATATAAAAAAAATATTTATTTTCTACCTAACCACAGCTTCTGAAATCAGACTTCTGCTTTTCCTTCACAATAAACAGTGGAAATTGAATAGAAATGTATTTTCAATTTGGATGATTAAAGTGCTATTGGGATTCACCCTGGGAACTAATGCTTGAGATACATATTCTGCTTACATCTTCATGTTGAAGTTTTTTGTTAAAATATTTGATTTTCTTTTCTCTGAGGTCTGATTTTTGGCATGGAAAAAAAATTATGACATATTTCAACTGACTGCTGACAAGCAAGTTAATGCATATCTTTGAGAACAACCAAAGCACGCTGCATTGTTTTGGTACTTGTTTTCAAGTCAAAAAATTTGAGAAATATGAAACCTTATAGTGCAGGGAACTTTAAAAAGACCAACTTATTTGAATGTCATAGATCAAGTTCTGGATGGGCTTTTCTAGCACCACAATTATGATTAAGTAGCAGGAATTGCATCAGTTCCTGTTTGTGTCATAATGGGAATTCAAACCTGAAAATAGGGTTAACATTCTCATCTTAGTTTTGAAAAGTAATATGTAATAATTCTGGGCTTAATTTTACTTTTAATTATATTTTGAGCACCCAAAAAAGTCTGTAGAAGTAATTTACTGTGCACGGACAAATTATATTCATTTGAGGTAGCAGTACAATTGCAACCAAATTATCACACAGGTTTTCTTTTCATGTTTAGGCAGTTATTGAAAAATAGTCATGTAAAATTACCCTGATCATGGGTGGTAAATTTCAATGCAGATTTTCCAAGTACAATTTTTTGCAGGATTACTTCTTTTCTGTTGGATATCATCCTCCGTAAACTGCATATCAGTATGTCATATGCAATTTAATTTGCGTGAGAATAGGCAGCAGCAGATATTCTGGTCAATGGCTTGCTTGCCTGTTGGACCTACAGGGATTGCCATGTTCCTGAGCAACATGTGCAGGGATCTCTTTGATGTAGGTTTCTGGTGTAGGTTTGAAATGTGAATTTGGGGGTATTTGGTTGATTCTAATCTCTACCATGAGGTGGCAGTGCTGCTTCAAGGAATATTGATCTTTTTCTGAAAATAGTGAATCAAGGATATTCTTGACTGTTTTGCACAATTTAAAAAAAATGTCAAATTTTAAGTATTTAAAATAAATACTTTCAGTTGACATGCTGTGCTGTGTCTCAGTGGTGCAAGTAGGTGCTTGTGTGCAGCATTGACAACAGCACAGTGCAAAGAATTTGAAGCTTGAATGAGTAATACAATTAAATTGACTTGCCACAGTTATATTGCTGCAGTATTATTTACATTGAGCAATATTTATTAGTTGGATTATTGAGCAATTTATTAAAATATAATTGAAAATTAGCTGTGCAATTATTTTAAAATGAGAAGTATGCCAGATTTAAATAAAACTGCATTTTAAAGCTATGGTTAAAAGGTAACAAATCCTAATATTTCTGAATGGTGCAACAGAAAATGCTTTGCTTTCAAGTGCTAATGTACTTGCAATACTTAACATATTGAAATCCTTCTTCTGTGGGCTTGAGTCTTCCAATCTGTAACCTCTTCAAATCTTCTAACTTCAGCTTCATGTACACCTCTCGTTTTCTGTGGTATCCTATTGGTAATCATAACTAGAGCTGTTTTACACTCACTGCTTTGCTTGTGCTCTGACTGACTTCAGTTCATTTTATCAGATATGGATCTGGGCAGAACTGAAAAGCTAGAATGAAACTGATTTCAATCAATTCCATTGCCAGGGAGTTGTTCCAAACTTGTTACTGCCCGAAGAAGGGTTTGTCATCTCCTGCAGGTGCCCCATTCCCCCATTTTACATTGACTCCTCTGTTGCCCTTTTTCCTCACTTGCATTCCTGCTTAAATCCATGCCATGTAGAAGTGTTTTAAAGCTTTTGAGCCAGTTCAGAGAAACTGTGCAAGAGGCTTAACACATGAAAATGGTGGGGGGGGGGGGGGGGGGGGTGCGGGGTGGAGGCGGTTGAGGGAAGTGGCTTGCAGACTGTGCATGAGTAAAGAATTTATTTTCCATTTCAATTGTTTCATCCTTTTGTTTCTGCTTACATGCACGATTAATACGTTGACAGATTTAATGGGACATTGTGCAGAAACAATCTGGACAGGTCACCAACAGCACAAGGAAAGGGAGCGTAACTGAAGTGGTTGGAGCAAGAGTAACAATGAAAAATTAAGCTAACCAGAATGATAATGTCAACATTAAGACAAAGGTCTTCATCCATTAAATAATTTCATGAAATAATGCATTAAGAAATGGATTGACTGAATTAAAACCTCAAATGCAGCATTGGCGGTTTAGCTATGGTGGTCACTACTGAGACAAGATTGTAACCTGTCTGTGATTGGTAGTTCAACATTCCAGTTGCAATACCTTTTGAGAATATAGACCAACCAGTTACACTGTTCAACTATACGATTGTAGAGAAGGGGAAGGAATTACTGGAGACACTTGGATTAAGACTGAAGGAGGACCTAAAACTCTTAAGTTGTTTTTTCCTATTTGATTTTAACCATGAAGTGGTAGCATTTGATTATGTAAAGATTGGTGAAAGGGTTGTTTTAATGTGAGAATTTCATTTCATCTAAAGATGTATAATAAAATAGAATGTCTGTGTCCCATGCGTAGCTCAGTAACAAAACAACCTAGAAATCCTGAAATTTTGCATGCAAATTAAGCTTAGCATAAGGATGTGCATTACATTCTTAGATTTTCTGAAACCCCCATAGGAGGCCTTCCATAGACCAAAGAGGCCTAATTTTAACTTTCCTCTTTGAAAATTGATGATCTTTTTTCAGATCTATTTTTGAGGAACTAAACCTTTGGGTGGACCTGACCTAAGTACTTTTGGTCTACCTGAACCACGAAGAGAAACGCCTGAGTTTAGTAAAATACTAAAGAAATGCCTTAGATACTATTACAGGGGCTGTTTATGATAACCAAGGAATGAATTTTTTTGTTGAGATGCTTCTGGTGGAATGGGAAATCTTTCCTTATTAATCTACTTTTGGTTAAAGTTCGAAGACTAAACATGATTGCCTTGGCGGTGGCATCATCAGGCATTGTTTCAACACATTTGACAGGAGGATAACTGCACATTTGGCTTTGAACTCTCTTCAAATTTGACAGATATGGAGACTCCAACATGTAATGTTGGTCAGGGAACTGAAAAGGAAAAAGTTGTAAAAGATTGTCATTTTATTATCTGGGATGAATATGCAGTGATTGACAAAGCAACCATTGAAGCAGTAGATTGAACTTTGCAAGATTTTAGACACTTTAACAAGTTAATGGGAGATGTTACTTCAGTGCTAGCTGGTGAATTTTGTCAAACACTATCAGTAATTCTGTGAGGTATTGAAGCAGATAAACTGAAAGCCTGTATTAAAGCATCAAATATTTGGGAAAACAAATATGCGAGTGCATTTGACAAGTGATCCATCTGTGAGAGAGCTTGCATCGAATTTGCGTGAAGTCACATCATCTGACCACGCATCAAGAAATGTGTTAATTGATTTAATTTTTCTCCCACGTAAATTCTGTGCGATTGAATTTTTTTCCCAATCTCAAAATTTTGTGTAGTGATTTGTGAATTCCATAAGGGCACATCTCTATAGTCCAAATGGCTATAACATAGGGATCACTTGTGCTTATTTTCAGTGTCTGTTTTTATTGATAATTTTAGTGAAGCTATAAAATTCTAACCCCCTAATTATATTATTTCATGGAATAATTATATACTTAAGTTGGATTTTATTTTATTTACAAGGAATATTATAAAATCCAATTTATGATTTCAACATAATAACCTGGGCAAAGCCAGGTATAGCAGATAGTTTTCAAAAAATTTTGCATTCAAGATGGCTTTTTGGGGAAATGTGGTTTAGAACAAAGAGGGCAGATAGGAATAGATTTATAAAAATGTCGAGCTAAACAAAGTTAGTTAACAGTAAGGAAACATTTTTTCTAAAGTCATCTCAATGCAATCTAAATCGGTGTTAGTTTCATGATGAAGAAATGTAACACAGTTCATGAAACTTTTTATTTTGCTGAGCTCCTGATGGTGCCCACATACTACCCCAGGTTTAGACCAAATATTTCTGAGAGGTTTTTGAAACTGCTTTGTAATACAATGGAAGCATTGTGGTTATGTAATTAAAAAGAAACACTGACGCTTGATGAAAGCTCTGAGAGGAATGGTGATCGAGCTATAAGTATCCTGTTTACATTCTGTGATGATGATCAAAATGGGAGGAAAACTGTAATGGCTGATCTAGAAATTGTGCAAGTATGTAATACCCTATTCATAGCTTGGACATGTTCTGACCACACTCCAGAAAGCTGCGGGCTAATGATGAATTCCTTTTTCTGATTCAGTAAGCTATGTGTAGTTTTGTGCCTTGAAATATATTTACCCTGATTTTTAGATACTTGCAGGTGTCCTGCTTTTGTCAGACACTGCATTGAATGCTGGTTTTAATTCTGCTTGTGTGATGAGGTGTTTACTTCATCATTGATGTTGCAGCTTTTTCAGACACCTTCTGCAGTTGGAGGAAGCTAGAAAATGGGTTTGGTATCAAAAGTGTTCGTGTCAGTTGAACTTTGTGGATTTTGTGTAAGGATCCACATGTGTGTTCTGTCAAGTATATTATTTTACTTGGAAAATCTTCTCCTCTTCTCATCTTCAATCTTAGGTTTGCAGATCCATCCTTTTTCATCTATTGCTGCTTGTGGAAAAACTTAAAAGTACCAGAACTTTGACAGATTTGGAGGCAGAGTTCTCGCAAAAAAGTAGCTCTAATTATTGACCAATTCCAATGAAATTGGATAGTGAATGAATATTCATTAGGAAAAGTAGAAAAGGAGACATTTTAGCAAAGTAAATGTTTGTAATGAGGTCAATCAGGTGTTTGTGTGCCTCTATAAGCTGTTTAATGAAAAATATGTCTGAGTCCTGGGTAACTTCATGTTTTGAATATTACATGGAGATTTCAAAAGGGTGTGGTCCTATAACCAAGAATTTCAAGAATATTTGGGAGTTGGTCTTTTTTTAATCTGATTTCAAAACCTGTGCTCGTAGTATTGATGAAAGTGGAAAATGTATTTTCCCAGTAGATCCCACTCATGGTACTTCTCAGCCCATGGTTTGCTTACATGGGACTAGCTATTCACAAATGGTGAAATTTACTCCTAAGAAGTTTTAATCTGCAGCATTATTTCTGACTGAAGTCTTTTTTTAAGATAGATATCTTTATTAGTCACATGTGAATCAAAACACAGTGAAATGCATCTTTGCGTAGAATGTTCTGGGAGCAGCCTGCAAGTGTCGCCACTCTTCCGGCGCCAAAGTAGCATGCCCACAACTTCCTAACCTGTACATCTTTGGAATGTGGGAGGAAACTGGAGCACCCGGAGGAAACCCACACAGATGCAGGGAGAATGTACAAACTCCTTACAGGACAGCAGCTGGAATTGAATCTGGGTCGCTGGCGCTGTAAGAGCGTTACACTAACCACTACACTACCGTGCATTTCCACTATCAATTGAAATTAAATTAGGTAAACTGATGTGTTGTTCCATATGCTACAAAAAAAACAAACTCTCTGGTGAGCTAATTTTTTTTTCTTAAGGTCATAAGTAGTGTAATTATTCCGATACAATGTCCTTTGTTTAAAAAAAGGCATTTTGTGTGCGAGTTTTTGTAGCTGTCGATCTGCTAAACTGACTAAATTTATTCTTAATTTATTGCCTAGGAGTGGCAGGGATTGCTTTATTTTTTTTAAAAAAAAATGGTTCTTGTGATTGATTTCAGTTTATTGGGGTAAGGCATTCGCAGGTGACCCCCACGTTAGGGGGGAGCGGTTGCACTCCTAGGAAACAGTTCATATAGCGATTTTTCTGTATCACCAAGCCGCATCATCTGCTATTGCGCCAAGAAATGTGAGTTGAAAAAAAAGTTAATCTTTGTGTTAATTCGCTTACTTTTTTCACACAAAGTCTGGGAGTGAATTTTATTCTCTATCTCAAGTTTTTGGGTAGTGATTTGTGAATTCTGTAAGGGTGAATTTCTGTAACCCAAATGACTGTAATATGGGAGTCGCCTGTAATTTTAATTTAGAATCTGATCTGTCTGTTCTTTATCTTTTTCCCAGCTCATTTAAATAAATCATAAATTGATTTGGATTGTAAAAGATATCTTCAACATAATCTGTGTTTGTCATATCAGGAAGATGGGCAGAAATGTGCACTTAAGAACTGTTGGATCAGCCATGAACTTTTCAAGTGGCAGAGCAGGCTTGAGGGCCTACTTCTGGTCTTGTGTATTTAGAGGTTTAATGAGCATGAGTTTCGCTGTTTGTCAACTCCAAGTGAAATACAGGGAGTTGCCTCAACCACTTTTTTGACCTTTGAAAAACTTTTGACTCAAAATCAAGAGGAACTGTGGCAGATACTGCTCATGTTTGGCTGCCTCCAGAAATTCTTCTCCATCTTGTGTTTGTTACATGACAACATGCAAAGTATGATCATCATTAATGGGTCAACAACAGACCCACTCTCAGTGCGAACTGGTGTTAGGCAAAGTTGCATCATTTCTCTCAATATTTCCCAATTAGTTGGAGATATTCATGCTTGTCCGATATTGGACGCAGGATTCGATGCCTAGATGTGGCCTGAGCAGGATGTGTGAAGATTGTGTACAATTTACTGGAGTATCCAGGGAGGTGAATTGGAAGCAAGGGAGCAAAACGTTTGTTGCTTTTAAAAAAAATTGTTGCAACTTTAATTTTAGAAAGATTTTGGTTCATTTATAACTGAATGCGACTCAGTTCAATAACAAAAATGATGAAGGGAAGTGGTTGGAAGACAGAAATGACTATCAATAGAATCGAAAGTAAAGTTAACCGGCTGCTTGGAACTGATAATCAGAGTATAGGAAGCAAGAATTTCAGGAAGAAATGAAAACACTTGGGAACTTGGCTAACAGTGGAACAAGCCTGTTGCTCTGGAGCAGAGGGAGTAAAATCATACACAGCAAAATACATTAGATGGTGTAGTCAAGCATTGTGAAAACTAGGGAACAAAAAAGCAGGAAAATCATGGTGGAAATATTCAGCAAGTTGGGCAGCATTCTGAGGAGAAGGAAGTAGAGTTCATATTTCAGGTCAATACCTTTTCATCATTTATGATGAAAACTATCAATTCTGTGTGTCTCTCTTCATTAATGTTGCCTTACCTGCTGAATATTTACAGCATTTTCTGTTTTAATTTCAGATTTTTTTTTTACATTGCGCTCTTGTGGATGCAGTGTTTTGAAATGTCAGCCTAAATTATAAGAATGCTTCCACTGAGCCACAGTGGTGTCTTAACCTTCTCTTGACATGCTCTACTCCTTCTACACTAATGACTGTGTGGCTAAGCACAGCTCAAATGCCATCTATAAATTTGCCAATGACACTGCTGTTGTTAGTGGAATCTTAGATGGTGAGGATGAGGCATATGGGAGTGAGATAGATCGGCTGTTTGAGTGGTGTTGCAGCCTCGCACTTAACGTCAGCAAGACCAAGGAATTGATTGTGGACTTCAGGAAGGGGAATTTGGGAGAACGTGGACCAGTCCTCATTGAGGGGTCAGCAGTGAAAAGGGTGAGCAGCTTCAAGTTTCTGGGCATCAACATCTCAGAGGATCTATCCTGGGCCCGGCACATTGGTGCAATCACAAAGAAGGCATGCCAGTGTGGCTCTATATCATTGGGGGTTTGAGGAGATTTTGTATGTCACCAAAGACTGTTAGACATTTCTAAAGATTTATGGTGGAGAACATTCTGACTGGTTGCATAAAATCCTGGTATGGAGGCTCCAGTGCACAGGATTGCAAGAGGCTGCAGAGGGTTGTAGACTTAGCCATCTCCATCATGGGTGCAACTCTCCCCACCATTGAGGACATCTTCAAGAGGCAGTGCCTCAAGAAGTCTGCATCCATCATTAAGGACCTCACCATCCGGGACATGCCCTTTTTACTACCACTGGGGAGGAGGTACAGGAGCCTGAAGACCTACATTCAATGATTTAGGAACAGCTTCTTCCCCTCTGCCATCAGATTTCTGAACGGTCCATGAATACTACTTCATTATTCCTCTTTTTGCACTATTTATTTTGTTGTTTATTGTAACTTTGTCTTTGCACTGTACTGCTGCTGCAAAACAACAAATTTCACGAGATATAAGTCAGTCATAATAAGCATTCTGATTCTTGAACTTTCAGGTTAAGCAACAACAACTTTCATTTTTATTCTAACTTTATTTAAAGCTGCTAAGTGTAATCAAGTAAAACTTTGGCTATCTGATATAGTGGAGCAAATAAATAAAGACTTGGTCAAAGAGGTAGGTTTCAAAGAGTATCTTGGAGAAGAGAGAAGTAAGAGAGATATGGAAATCCAGGCTGGGAGCTGCTGAGGGTCATGACATTTGAAAGCAAACCAGCAATGATGGAGTGATTTTTTTTAAACTTTGAAGATACAAGAGGCAAGAATTAGAGGAAAAAGGTAATGCAGGATGATTTGTGAGTGGAAGAGTAAAGCCAATAAGACATTGAAAATAATAAGCAATATTTTAAAACTGAAGCATTGTCAGAATAGGAGCCACTAAAGGTCAACTTTGATAGAATTACACCACAACAATTCATTTGATATTGGACATATTTTATATGATAACTGTACTGGATACATTTGATTTAAAAATAAATGCAGAAAAAATGGTGAAGGTTGAATAGGTGGAACTTGATGGTTAATTTTATAAAATTGATTTGAATTCTTGAATTGTTTTTTTTTCTAATTATCTCAGCCATTACCTTTTTTCATCCTCTCAGAATGGAACTAGGGAACAGCAGATTGTGTAGATTATTCTGTTGTCAGCATAAGGTTTTATTGTCAACCTACCAGGCAGCACACGTCAGTCCTGCCTGATGTTAACTAACTGCTTCCCAGAACTTGCCCCCTCCATCATCGCGAACTAAAAGTGAAAGCGTCAACTGAGATTGATATTTGAATTCTTATCTCCTTATGCAAGCGCCTGATGATGCTGTGTTGTAGCGACCATGCTTTAGTGTTGTAGCTACAAGCCACCTGACCGTATTGAAGTTTGACTTGAGTAACTCAACTATATTCAAAATAACCTAGCCATCAATCCTTGCATAGTTTGAGTAGTTGAGCAGTTGCATCATCAGTAAGGGAATGCACATGGTGTAATTGATCCACCATGAAAGCTAATCATTGGATAAAAATAATTGCAGAAAGGTGGATTTAGTAGGTGAGAGTTCTTTCATGACTTATCATCCCATTAAACTTTTGAAATAGGGTTACTTTTGTGGTGTGCGAAAGCATGTTCATCATTTTGTAAACTAAATGGCAGATGAGAGTTAAACAAAAAAGGTTCATGTTTTCATGGTAAACAAAGGAATGATAGGCAGGAGAAAGTTGTGTGCTTTTCTTTGAATTGTGCCATGGAACCTTTTGTATTGTTTAGGACATTGATGTCATTCAAAAGCTGGTGAGATGGAACTTGTTGTGGTGTATGCAGTAAGTGTGTGAAATGGTGAGGCCTGAGCATTGAATACTGCTTAAGTTGAGTTCAAAGCACATTCTCGACCAAAAAAGGCACAACATATTACATATTTCTGTTCTGTCAGATTTCTGCTGCACAGAATGCTCAGCCTAGTTTTTCTCCCTGACTCTCAAAATCTGTAGATTTGAAGCTATAAAATATCCCCACTGTCATATTGGACTTCAACTCTCCAGTTACTGGTTTAAAGGCCAGAATTGATCAGTACTGACCTAAACTAAACTGATACATGGGTGAAACTTTATCAGATACAGACAAATTGATTTTTAACTTGTCTTCATGTTTGGTAAAATGACAAAATTGAAATTGAGAAATTGTTATTGTCACTTATGTTTAGAAGTTTGCTCATTGTAATTGTATTTTAGTTTTGCTATTGTGTCTGCTATCACTTAAGTTAAACATTTGTTATTGGCAGAGTTGACAGGATTGGACTGAAGTATTTTGGTGTAAGTGGTATTGTTCAGTCAAGTTCAAAATAGACTGTTGCTGCTCGTTGGAAATTCAAAATTTGAAGCTTATTTTTACGTTGCATTACAACTAATTTCTAATGATCCTAATGCATTAATACCTTTTTCCACTTAGAACCATAGAACCCTAGAACACTACGGCACAGAAAACCAGCCATTTGGCCCTTCTAGTCTGTGCCAAAACGTTATTCCACTAGTCCCATTTAGCTGCACCCAGTCCATAACCCTCCAGACCTCTCCCATCCATCTATCTATCCAATTTATTCTTAAAACTCGAGAGTGAACCCGCATTTACTACATCAGATGGCAGCCCGTCCCATACTCCCACCACTCTTTGAGTGAAGAAGTTCCCCCTAATGTTCCTCCTAAACCTTTCCCCTTTCACCCTAAAGCCATGTCCTCTCGTACTTATCTCTCCTGATCTAGGTGGAAAGAGCCTACTCGCATTCACTCTGTCTATACCCCTCATAATTTTGTAAACCTCTATCAAATCTCCCTCATTCTTCTGCACTCCAAGGAATAAAGTCCTAACCTGTTCAATCTTTCCCTGTAACTCAACTCCTGAGGACCTGGCAACATTCTAGTAAATCTCCTCCGCATTCTTTCAATCTTACTGATATCCTTCCTATAGTTAAGTGACCAGAACTGCACACAATACTCCAAATTTGGCCTCACCAATGTCTTGTACAACTTCACCATAACATCCCAACTGCTGTACTCAATACTTTGATTTATGAATGCCAGGATGCCAAAAGCCGCCTTTACAACCCTGTCTACCTGTGACGCCACTTTCAGGAAATTATGTATCTGAACTCCCATATCCCTTTGTTCCTCTGCACTCCTCAGTGCCCTACCATTTACTGTGTGTGTCCTACCTTGATTTGTCCTTCCAAAATGCAACACCTCATGCTTGTCTGCATTAAATTCTATCTGCTATTTTCTGGCCCATTCCTCCAGTTGGTTCAGATCCCTCTGCAAGCTTTGAAAGCCTTCCTCGCTGTCCACAACGCCTCCAATCTTAGTATCATCAGCAACCTTGCTGATCCAATTTACCACATTATCATCTAGATCATTGATCTTGACAACAAACAACAATGGCCCCAGCATAGATCCCTGAGGCACACCACTAGCCACAGGCCTCCAGTCTGAGAAACAACCATCCACTACCACTCTCTGTCTTCTCTCACACAGCCAATTTCGAATCCAGTTTAAAACCTTTCCATGGATACCTAGTGTCTGAACCTTCTGAACTAGCCTCCCACGTGGGACCTTGTCAAAGGCTTTACTAAAGTCCATGTAGACAACATCCACAGCCTTTCCTTCATCTACTTTCTTGGTGACCTCCTCAAAAAACTCTACAAGATTTGTCAAACACGATCTACAACGCACAAAGACATGCTGACTATCCCAAATTAGCCCTTGGCTGTCCAAATACTTGTATATTCGATCTCTCAGAACACCTTCCAATAATTTACCCACTACTGATGTCAGGCTCACTGGCCTGTAATTACCTGGTTTACTTTTGGATCCTTTTTTTAAACAACAGAACTACATGACCTACCCTCCAGTCCTCCGGCACAGCACCCGTGGCTAAGGGCATTTTAAATATATCTGCCAGGGCCCCTGCAAATTCTACCCTAGTCTCTCTCAATGTCCGAGGAAATATCTTGTCAGGCCCGGGGGATTTATCTACCTTTTATTTGCTGTAAGGCAGCAAGCACCACCTCCACTTTAATCTCTATATGTTCCATGACACTATTGCTTGTTTCCCTTCCTTCCATATCCACTATGCCAGTTTCCTGAGTAAATACTGATGCAAAAAAAGTGTTTAAGATCTCCTCCATCTCCTGAGGCTCCACACATAGATGACCACTCTGATCTTCTAGGGGACCAATTTTGTCCCTTACTATCCTTTTATTCTTAATATACTTGTAGAAACCCTTCGGGTTTACCTTCACATTATCTGCCAAAGCAACCTCATGTCTTCTTTTTGCCTTCCTGATTTCCTTTTTAGTATTTTCTTACTTTTTCTATACTCTTCAAGTACCTCATTTGTTCCTAGTTGCCTATACCTGCTATACACCTCTCTCTTTTTCTTAACCAGATTGCCAATATCCCTTGAAAACCAAGGTTCCCTATGCTTGTTAACTTTGCCTTTAATCCTGGCAGGAACATGCAAACTCTGCACTCAAAATTTCGCCTTTGAAGGCCTTCCACTTACTGAGCGCATCCTTGCCAGAAAACAACTTATCCCAATCCACTCTTCCTAGATCCTTTCTCATTTCCACAAAATTGGCCTTTCTCCAATTTAGAACCTCAATTCGAGGACCAGACCTGTCCTTATCCATAATTAACTTGAAACTAATGACATTATGGTCACTGGACCCAAAATGTTCACCTACATATACCTCTGTCACCTGACCTGTCTGGTTCCCTAATAGGAGATCAAGTATTGCATTCTCTCTTGTTGGTACCTCTATATATTGATTTAGAAAACCTTCCTGAACACATTTGACAAATTCCAAGCCATTCAGCCCTTTCACAGTGTGGGAGTCCCAGCCAATATGTGGAAAGTTAAAATCCCCTATTATTACAACTTTCTGTTTCTTACAAATAGAAATTCTTCCAATACAATTTCTTACAAAAAAAATCTTACAAATACAAATTCTGTTTCTTACAAGTTGTTTTAACAAATAATGAGGCTCCAGGATATGGTCTAATTTTTTTTACTTTTTCAGTTAAAAATCATTTGATTCAAAGTCTGAACTAACAAAGGAGGAGGAATATAAAATAATAACTTACTGATTATTGATCTACTGTAACAATGTTGATGTGAGTTTTGTCCTCTGATTATTATCTGATTATTGATTGAAACAGTTGCTACTAAAAACTGTAATTTACAAAAGTGACAAATAATTCATGGACAAGTGTTTGGTCTTACTGCATGGGATGAACAAAGGGCAAGAAATGGAAATTAACAGTGCCAAAATCTGACAGGTGACTATGCAAGTGGTGGGAATTAAAAAAAAAGCAGCTATGAATATTGTGAATGCAAAGACTCTTGTAGATTTGAAGTTAGCAAAGGTAACCTGCACAATTCCTTTTTGTTTAGAATTGCTAAGTGAGACAATGGAACTGGACCAGTCAGCCTGATGTTAAGAGTAGGGATATTGCCTGATGTTGACAGCAGCACTACATCTGTTGTCGAGATGAGGCTTTCCATTCCAGGCCATCTGAAATGTTCTCTTATTTTAGCAAATGTGGTTCCCCCTACTCTGATTAATGGAGCCATCACCAATATCTCTTGCATTTCCCGCACTTCCGCTCTCACTCTGCCACCCTCCCCGACAGAACAGAGATAGAGTTCCCTTGCTCCTTACCTTTCATCTTATCAGCCTCTGCATGCAGCACATCATTCTTTGTCATTTCTGCCAGCTGTTATGTGATCCCACCACCAGTCACATCTTCCCCTCTTCACCCCATCCTGCTTTCTGCAGGGACCACTCTCTCCGCGACTCCCTAGTTTGCTCATTCCTCCTCACTCGTGCCTCCCCGCCCACTGGCACTTTCCCATGCATCCATAGGAGGTCCTGACACCACATCCGTCACTGCCATCTGGGTATCTAAACAGCCCTTCCAGGTAAGGCAGAGATTCATACACGCCTCTTCTATCCTTGTCAATTGTGTTTGGTGAGGCCAAACGCAAACGAAAAGAACAGTACTTCATATGCTGCCCGGGTAGTCTACAACCCAGTGGCCTGAATATTGAATTTTCCAATTTCAGGTAAACCCCACCTCCTATTTTCCTCTCTCTAACAAACCAATAAGAAAATAAGAAAGCACATTTTCACATGCATTGCTGCCAGCTTCATTAGCTGTCAAAACTGATAATGGAATTGAATGTTTGTGAATGCTTTGGCCATTAATGCCAAATAAAAGATTTGGTGTTAATTAAAGTATGCACACACACAAACACTGTTTAAACCAGACTAACTTGCCATTTCTCCTCGCAGCTCTTTGTTATTGGAATTACTTTATTATTGTCACATGTACCAAGGTACAATGATAAACTTATCTTGCATACTGTTAATTTCAGTGAGGTATCTGTACTTGTGCCAGTTTAAATCTGATGCAGCTGGTCTGCAGAATTTGGGACAATGGGGAATGCAACTGGCGACATGGGTGTCAATAAAGAAGATGCTGCTGCTGCTGCCTTAAGCATGCACCATTGCTGGACTTCCGTGAGGAAACGTGGAAGTATTTAACTGGAAAACTGTGGCCCAAGCAGAGTGTCTGCCCAAGAATGTGATTAAGAGAGTTGTCATGGTTTTATTTATTAATTGTATTGAAGGAAATAGTTAATTTTATTTTGAAGGTGTAACAAATAATGTAGATGAGGGAGAACTAATGAATTTGATATATTAAGACATTTAAAAAGCATTTGATAAGGTATCACACCAATCTTTATGACATATAATTGGTGTTCATGGGATTGGGTATCAACTTCCAGTTAACAGACAAAAAATAGAATGGCAGTAAATGGGTCAATTTTGGCTAAACTGTTAACCCAGGGTATACAGCAAAGATCAATGATTAGCCCTTAGTTATTTGCAATCCAAATCAGATAATAGTTTCGAAAGTATTATGTTTAGATCTGCTAATGATAGTTTGGTGGGAAAGGTAAATTGTGAGTTGGAAAAAGCAAAGAAACCTTATAGGGATTTGGACAGGTTAAGTCAGTAGGTAAGAATATGGAGAAACATTGTCAAGCTCATTGGTGAGCAAACTGGAAAGTAGGATGTCTTCAAAAGAAAAGACTGGGAAACATATTGGTGTTCAATGGAACGTGGTTGTCCTGAAACACAGAATTAACATGTGGTATTTGCAAGCATTTAGAAAAGCAAATTCAAAAGGGCTGGACTAGGCCTGCCCTTCTTAGCATTCAGGGTTGAAACGTGCAAGATTCTGAATGTTGGAAGGGTGATTTCTTGAGTTAGAGCCTGAATAAGAGGTATATCATTTTGAACTGAAGTGAAGTGAACTTCTGAATTACTGCCTGAGACGTGATGAAATTAGTATTGGGCCAATGAGGTCAGAGAGCTGAATGTGTGGCTCAATTCATAGGATGCATTGCAGAAAGAGGGAGATATTCGATTGGGACAGACCTCATTTGAATTGGGCTTGGATATGTGTCCAATAAATTGAACTCATGTTGCAGGTAGCTACTTCAAGTTAAATAGTTGGGGATTGGGATGGGTGTTGTGGGTTAAAAGCTGAACCCTGGAAACGTGCAGCAGGTGAGGGTAAATTTAGACATTTGAAAAGGTAAGGCTGTAGCGCAGGATATCCATTTGATGAATAGCCAGAATGTGACAGGAAGCAATGGAGTATACAGTGGCATGCAAAAGTTTGGGCACGCCTGGTCAAAATTTCTGTTACTGTGAATAGCTAAGCGAGTAAAAGATGACCTGATTTCCAAAAGGCATAAAGTTAAAGATGACACATTTCTTTAATATTTTAAGCAAGATTACTTTTTTATTTCCATCTTTTACAGTTTCAAAATAACAAAAAAGGCAAAGGGCCTGAAGCAAACGTTGGGGCACCCTGCATGGTCAGTAGTTAGTAACACCCCCTTTGGCAAGTATCACAGCTTGTAAACGCTTTCTGTAGCCAGCTAAGTGTCCTTCAATTCTTGTTTGGGGGATTTTCGCCCATTCTTCCTTGCAAAAGGCTTCTAGTTCTGTGAGATTCTTGGGCTGTCTTGCATGTACTGCTCTTTTGAGGTCTATCCACAGATTTTTGATGATGTTTAGGTCATGGGACTGTGAGGGACCGTGGCAGAACCTTCGGCTTGTGTCTCTTGAGGTCATCCATTGTGGATTTTGAGGTGTGTTTAGGACTGTTATCCTGATGTAGAAGCTATCCTCTTTTTATCATCAGCTTTTTTTTTTACAGACAGTGTGATGTTTGCTTCCAGAATTTGCTGGTATTTAATTGAATTCATTCTTCCCTCTACCAGTGAAATGTTCCCCGTGCCACTGGCTACAACACAAGCCCAAAGCATGATCGATCCACCCCCGTGCTTAACAGTTGGAGGGGTGTTCTTTTCATGAAATTCTGCACCCTTTTTTCCTCCAAACATACCTTTGCTCATTGCAGCCAAAGAGTGCTATTTTAACTTCATCAGTCTACAGGACTTGTATCCAAAATGCATCAGGCTTGTTTAGATGTTCCTTTGCAAACTTCTGACACTGAATTTTGTGGTGAGGATGCAGGAAAGGTTTTCTTCTGATGACTCTTCCATGAAGGTCATATTTGTGCAGGTGTCGCTGCACAGTAGAACAGTGCACCACCACTCCAGAGTCTGCTAAATCTTCCTGAAGGTCTTTTGCAGTCCAACAGGGGTTTTGATTTGCCTTTCTAGAAATCCTATGAGCAGTTCTCTCGGAAAGTTTTCTTGGTCTTCCAGACCTCAACTTGACCTCCACCATTCCTGTTAACTGCCATTTCTTAATTGCATTACGAACTGAGGAAATGGCTGCCTGAAAACGCTTTGCTATCTTCTTACAGCCTTCTCCTGCTTTGTGGGCATTATTTATTTTAATTTTCAGAGTGCTAGGCAGCTGCTTAGCGGAGCCCATGGCTGCTGATTGTTAGGACAAGGTTTGAGGAGTCAGGGTATTTATAAAGCTTTGAAATTTGCATCACCTGGTCTTTCCTAACAATGACTGTGAACAAGCCTTAGCCCTAACAAGCTAATGAAGGTCTGAGACCTTGGTAAAAGTTATCTGAGAGCTCAAATGTCTTGGGGTGTCCAAACTTTTGCATGGTGCTCCTTTCCTTTTTTCACTCTAAAATTGTACAAAACAAAATTAATACACTAATCTTGCTTAAAATGTTGAAAAGAATGTTTCATCTCTAACTTTATGACCTTTTGGAGATCAGCTCATCTTCTACTCAACTATTCACAGTAACAGAAATTTTGACCAGGGGTGCCCAAACTTTTGCATGCCACTGTACATAAGAGTACCATTGAGACTGAGATCAAAGTAGGGAAAATGGTAAAAAGCATTAAGGCCTTTATCTGACTACACATGGCATCTGTAACAAGATAGATAATCTGGTGACACAAATAGTAAATCAGCATAATTTGATAGCCCTTCCAGAGACATGGTTGAATGCAAGGTTGGAAGCTGAATATTCTGGAGTACTTAACATGTTAGAAAGATGGGCAAAAAGGAAGTGAAGGTGGGATAGCTCTCATAACAAGGAATTAGATCAGTACAGCAGAAGGACATGACCTTGCTTTGGAATATCAAGATGTAGAATTGGTGTGGATGAAATATAAAAAAGGGAAAAAAGTCACTGATGGAAGTCATCTCAAGCTGTAAGACAAGGAAATGGCAGAAACTTGGAACTTTGTAGTACAAGACGCTAAAAGAGACCCATTGAAAGTGGCACAGTCATGCTGCGAAGTAAAGCTGCTGCCTCACAGCTCCATTGACCCAGTTCAATCCTGACCTCCAGTGCTGTTTGTGGAATTTGCACGTTGTCATTTTCACTGTCACTGTGAGTACGAGGGTTTCGTTCAGTCGTCCAGTTTCTTCCCATGTCCAAAGATTAATTTGCTTTTGAAAATTACCAGTAGATTGTAGTTGATAGAATTTGGAGTGAGTTGATGAGAATGTGGAGGAGAATGAAAATTGGCTTAATTTTTTAGGATTGGTGTTTATGGGTAGTTGATGTCAGCATAGACTCGGTGGCCTGAAAGGCCTCTTCCTGTTCTCAATGACTCTTATAATTGAAAATCTTGAGGCAAAGGGAAGGAATAACTTAAAATAATAATTGTCACTGGACAGAAAATAGTGGGCAAATTAATTAGACTGAGACCAATTAATCCTCTGGACCTGATGGCCTGTATCCTCAAGTTTTAAAGAAATGGCAGGATTCATTGGTTGTGATGCATCAAACTTATGTAAATTCTGGAAAGGTCTCAGCAGATTGGAAAGCTATAAGTAATCACCCTTTTCAAGAAAGGAGGGAGCAGAAGCAGGAAATGAACACCTGTCATTGGCAAAATGCTGATTTCCATTCATTATTCAGGAAATAATAGCAGATGACTTAAAAATCATAATTATGTTTGATAGTTTACAAGAAGTTTCTTTTGAGGATGAAGCTTGTTGCTGTGCTTTAGGAGGTCTAAAAGGCATTTGATAATACTCCACATGCAAGGTTACTGCACAAGAAAAGAGCTCTTGGAATTGGAGGCAATAAATTCGATTGGATACAGAGGCTTTACCAGATCCGCTTCACTAACACACTGATTTGCCTGTTTGAATTTGTTGTCAGTATTGAACAACTTTTCCTTCAACTCCATGTGCTTTCTTCAGGTTGAAGATACAACCAGGAGAATTCATGTGGGCCCAACCTCTGCCAGCCTTTACGTAGAACTGTGCTTAATTTGTTCCTATTTAGCTCCCCTTCCTCAGCTCCTTTTCTAGTACGTTAGATGAGTATATTGTGTTGCTTCCTGAGCTTGCACAAAACTCCCACTTGCAGAAAAAAATTACCTTGCTGCCAATTTCTACACTGCTCTCATTTTCACACGGTCCATACTTGACTCCTCCCTTAGCTTTGTCAACATTGATGTCTCCATCTTTGGAGGAGATTAGCCCATGAACTCCTACTGTATATCCATCTCAACTACACCTCTTCATGTAAGGACACCATTTTCTTTGTCTTTGTTGTATCTGTCCTGATAATGAGGCTTTCTAGGCCTGTGTCTTCTGAAATGACTTCATTGTTCCTTAACCAGACTTTTCCCCTCTGCCTCATTGACAACGCACTCAGCAACAACTCTTCTATTTCACACATCTTTGTTCTTTTCTGAGCCAAAACATGGTTTAGATTACCCTCACACACCCCTTCTACCCTGCAAGCTTCCACAATGATCAGATCTTCTTCTATGATTACGGCCACCTTTCTTCCCTTTCTCTTTCAGCATTCCAAAAAGACTATAAAGACACGACTCCCTGGTTTGGTGTTACATCTCTACTAGCAACTCCCCTTTTCATGATAGTCGCATGAAGCCACATGAGATATGACACCTAAGCCTTTTATCTCATCCCTTTCTACCATCCAGAGACCCAAACAGTCCTTTCAGATGAAGGAGAAATTTACTTGCACTTCCAATTTAACATGTTTCATTGCTGCTCATGACATGGTATCCTCTACTTTGGAGAAATCAAGTGCAGATTGAATGGCCAATTTGTAGAACACGTCTGTTTAGTCTGCAAGGGTAACCCTGAATTTCCAGGCACCAATTGTGTTAATTTTCCATCCACTCTGACTTGCTCAGTTTATGGTCTCCACTTTTCAATGACGTCCAAAAATGGCTGATTCTGATGTCAGGTCATCCACTTGTAACATTCATTCAGTAACAATAACACAGTTGCACAAGGTTGAATCCAGGGATGAAAGGGCTGGCATGCGGAAAGGTTAAGCAGTTCGGGCCTTTACTCATTGAAGGTTGAAAGAATGAGGAGTGATTTTAATACACAAGGCTCCAAGGGGGATTGATAGTCTGAGAGGATGTTTCTCCTCATATACGAGTCACGAACAAGAGATAGAATTTAAGAATAAGATATTGCCCTTTTAATGTAGAGATGAGGAGGACTTCCTTTGCAGGGTCCCAAATCTTGTTCATTCTCTATCTTGGAGGGCTGTGGAGGCTGAGTCATTGAATACGTTGAAGGCTGAGGCTGACACATTGTTGGGCTCTGGTGCAATTAAGGGTTATTAGGATTATGCAGGGAAGTGGAGGCCATGATCAGATCAACCATAATCTTATTGAATGGCAGAACAAGTTAAAGAGACCATATGTTGTATTCCTCCTACTTGTGTAAATGAGAATAGCTCGCTTGATATATTCCACGTGGATTTTATCAAGGCCTTTGAAGTCCCAAATTGCAGATTGTTTGAGGAAGTAAAAGCCATTTGATCCAAAGGAAGGCACCAAATTTGATTAAAAATTGGTTCTGATAGAAAACAAAGGATATTTCAGTGACTGGTAGGATTCTGTAGTGCCTCTTTTTGTGATCAATTAATGATTCAGATTTGAATGTAAGAGCTACAATAAAGAAGTTTGCTGGTGAGACTCAATTTGTAAGTGTAATGAATATGAGAAACAAAGTCCTAGACTGAGAGAAGATGCTATTTGGCAAATGGAGTTCAGTTCATAAAAATGTAAGGTAATGCATTTGGGGATGGCAAACAAGGAAAAGGAAAAATACAATAAATGGTAGGATGCTAACAACTGTGGAGAAATCTTAGTGTGCTTACACAAATATCTGAAAGTGGCATGCTAGGTAGCCAAGATGGTTAAGAAAGCAGAAGGGATACTTGCAGGAACAATGCAGGAATACATTGGAATGTAGGGAGGTCATATTCAAATTATACAACATTAGTTAAGAAACAGATGGAGCCTTGGATACTATTTCAGGTTACCACACTGCAGGAAGATGATGCAGAGGAGATTTACAATGATTTTGCCAGGTCTGGAAATGTATAATTATGAGGGGAGACAGTCTGAGTTGGAATTATTTACATTGGTGCAAAGAAGACTGAGGTAGGATTTAACTGAAAAGTGTTAAAATTATGAGAGGCTTAAATTGCAGACAGAAAGGACCACTTTTCCTCAGCAGAGTGGACCATAATTGGCAGGGGAGGTGGTGGGGCAAATTTTTAAATTGATTTGCAGGAGAAAAGAGGGCTATTAAGAGAGAGTCATTTTACTTAATGTGTGCTGGGAGTCTGGAAGTTTGCCAGAAAAGGTAGTGGAGGCAGAAGCTCTCACTATTGTTACAGTATCTGGATGAGTATTGAAAAGCCATAACTGGCAGGGGTGTGGACCAAGAGCTGTGAGGTGGAATTAAGCTCAGGGCCATTTTTGGCTTGCATGGGCATTGTGGACCAGATGATGGCCACCTCTGCTGTCAATTTCAAAGCATCAGTGTAGAATTAAAGAAATGTGATGTCAAAAATATTATTCTGAATAGAACTGTTCCTGCCAGTACATTAGAAAAAGAATAATTGGGATCAATGGGCCCCGGCCCCATCATGTTTTATCACTTTTGAGGAAGTACTTTATATGTCTACACTGTATATTGAAAAAAACCTGTGCATGGAAAACACATTTCATTTATTTCCAATTGGAAACTGGAGTTTTTTCTGTGGAACAGTAGCACCTCTCTTTTTCTAGTATATAGTAGTGCATGTTTGATTGGGGCACTCCTGCTAGAAGTATGCCATTGTGGGATAAAGTTCATCTTTGACGCAATAGTATTGACCTTTCTCAGCTGTGGCATTTTTGTGATTCCTGCAAACACGTTTTTGTTATTAGCTAGAGTTTCTTCCCCCAAGTAAGGGCACCAGTCCAGGAAAATAATCTGCAAGTTACAAAATATCCAAGTCCACTTGGAAAGGAGGAGGAAAATACTGTCTACTTGTGTTTTGCACTAGAGACAAAGTAGCTTTTAATGTCATTCGTTGTTGTGGAATGAACTGTAAAGTTGGCCAAATGGATGCAATAAATTAGGAATGAAAGGAGAAACTATTTTTGAGTGATAATCTCAAAAAAGGAATGCAATATTTCATTTATTCCTCCTGCAGGTAATATTTTAATTTGTGCAGCTAAATAATGAAAATATTTGATCAGTTTTGTTTTGTCAGACTATCTATAAGAGAAGCTGAATTGTACTTTTCTCTGATTTTGAATTGACAACACCACCTCCCTAATAAACCAACACCAGCCCCAGAATCTCCAGCCACTGCCACCAGACTGGCATTTCCTTTCCATTCTTCACTCTTGCCCATCTGTCCCTCAAGTCCTCTGCTCTTTTGTTCCCCATTCTTGTAGCTCTCCCTTGCTGATGTGCCCCTCACTAATGCGACATGAGCTCTCCTTCCCCGTCAGCATTCTTGTTCACTCGTATCCTCTCTCACTTTCATTCCCCCTATCCAGATGTTACAGAAATATAATATACCAGCCAAATTCTATGCAGAGAAATAACGCGTTAATGTCTTTTTTGTGATGTAATTCTCAGCAGAACACAAGACGAAAGGTAATCAGCTCAGAAAATGGAAGAAATGGCAAGTGGGAGAGATCTGTGAGACTAAGTATCAGCATTGAATCTTATTTTGACGTCTTAATGGATACAATCCTGCATTAGTTTCTGCTCGTCATTTAGTGCTGTTGCTTTATCTCATCTTCTTTGCTCTCTCATGTGATGCAAGCATGAAGTACAGCATTGTTAAGCATGAGCTTTCCTCATCCAAGACTTTGCATATTACATGAAAGAAAATAAATTGGCAATAACTGCAACGAGGCCCTTTAATCACAGTGCATATAAGGCTCATGGTTCATGACATTCAGTAATATATTTCTGTCAAAATAGTATGGTTCATCATTTATTTATGAGCAAATCAAGTTATTCAAGTCTGTTTGACTTGTCAGATTAACTAAAATAGGTGAACACCAAAACACACATTCCTTTTCTCTGCCCTGCCTCGTGACAGGGAAGGAGGCCGTTTGGCCCGTTGAGTACATACCAGCTTTCAACAGAGCAATCCTGTTAGTCCTATGTCCCATTTCATTATTTTCACTGTAACCCTGCAACATATTCTCTGTACACACTCCTTTGATTCTATTGACTTTTAACTATATTAAGGGGAATTTATAATTGTCAATTTATTAGCATATCTTTGGGATGTGAGAGAAAATTGGAGAGCATTGGTCAGGATTGAACCTGGGTCCCTGGAGTGTGAGGCAGCAGTACTAACTACTGTGATACTGTGCTGGTCTGTGTTTTGGATACATTTGAAATAAACTATTTACTCTATAGGATAAAAGGGCAGATCTTTTGCTTTGAAATCCGCACTAAATCTGGGACTTCCCTGTGCAGAAGCCTTGTTTTCACCACTAGCGTTGACTTAAGTTACTCATGGCGTCTTCTTTCTGGCTCCTGCTGTCTGTGGCTGCTCCTGTGCTGCTCAGCAACAGGGTAGCATGATCTGCTGCAAGCCCCTTGGTTGTTCAGATGGAAAATCTTCCCATTGAGTACGTACTGGATCAAAACTGGCACAAGCAGTGCAATCCCCTTTCAAAAAATTGGGGATATTTTCCCCAGGAGAAAACCATGTTAGTTTTGTGTAATGTATATGTTTGTAAATATAACACATATTAGAAAAATGTTTTAACACTAATGTTCACATTCAGTGGTTCTGATGACACTGACAACTTTAACTGGTGTTGATTCTCAGGGACAGGATTTTACTGGCGCTCAAAATGGCTCTGAGAATCCAGTTTACTTGCATGTTCCAAGATGCCCCTGTGCTGTGCTTGGCTACACTGAGATGATGGGAACGGGGCTGCAAATGGAAGTGTGCACTAGCTCCCATACTGGAACAAACAGTGTTGCACATTGTGATTTTAGGGCCAGTGGAAGATCTGCCCCAAGATTTCCCTACAAAGCTTCACATTTGTAATTTCTTTTCCCTTGCTGCTTGGACTGGCTTTCAGATAAAGGGGCCCAAGTTTGTCCTCTCATCATTATTTGTACTAAATGGAATGTAAATGGCAGTGTATTCCCCTCGGCATCTGAAATTCTGTTGGTTTGGCCGTAATGGAACCATATTTCAGAGTATATATCTGGTGGTACTTGTAAGCATGCTTAGTGCAAGTGTCTGAAGACAAATTTCTACTTGCAAATGATTTCTTGCTGAGTTTCTACCTCTGTATAATTTATGCATTGATGTTTCTAAAATGCATGTATGTGGAGATTTAGAAGATGCTGTTAATGTTGAATGTTAACTTTTCCAATGCAAAGTATTGTCATGTACAAAGTTAATTAGTATCAAATATTGATTTTTTTGTGATTATAAGATTTACAATGTTAATAAAATAGGAAAATCCAAATATTTTTGGGCGCTGCTGATCTTGAGTGTTTTGCTTTGATTTATACATAAAAGGTAAAATTGTCCAAATATGTGTAGCGATGCTATTTCCCTTTTTTTGATCATAGATTTTGCAGCAGTATTGATAACAAGGCTACAGACATTCTCTACCAATACTCTGTGAAATTGATTTCCTCACATACAAAATTTACTGCAGAAATCCTCAAGTTCCTACCAATCTTTTGATTTTCTACAACAAACTGCATTCTAGGTAACCTTCTACAATGGAATTAAGGCACATCAACTGATGCTGACAAGCTTGTTGTAATAGAAAATTTCCTGAAAGTCTGTGAAGTAGTTGTTTGAGGTCTGTGAGTGTGTTTAATGTTAAATTGGGGCATAATTAATGCATTCCGGTCCTCAAGAGAAGCTTAATTTTGTGGATTATTCCTTGACACAGATACTTTTAATTTTTAAATATATTTTTCAAAGTTATTGAAGAGTTACTTTTCTCTTCCTTTTCCTCTCCTCCCCTCCCCCCATGCCGCCTGCCTCCTACCTTTTGACTCATTCCCCGTGGATCTGCTTTCCCCTCCTCCCCCGCATCTGCCTATCACTATCTCTTACTTGCACCTACCTATCACCACCTTGTGCCCACCCTGCCTCCCTTCTTTTGTCCACCTATCACTGCTCTGTTTTCCCCCGCCCTATATATTGGGCTTCCCCTTTTCCTGTCTTCAGTCCTGAGGGAGGATTCTGACCCAAAACGTTGACCACCTGCTTTTCTCCATGGATGCTGCCTGACCTGCTGAGTCCCTCCAGCATCTTGTTTTTATATCTTCTTATTAAACAGTTATGCCTTTTCCTTCCTCCTTGGTTTGACATCTGTGAGGAATCTTTGAAGTATTTGTTTGTTCAACCAACTTGATGATTGCACATTTGTCAAATGCCTGTGATTCCATTGAATTCTAATAGCAACAGGTGTTGGAATGGGGGCGAATGTTTTGGAGAGTTTTAATCAAGATTAATGGTGACACCATTGCTTCACTACGAACTCTATATTTTAGTATATCATTTTCAGTCTGGAAACATGGGTGAGATGAAAACTTGTACTATTGTTGACTATGTAATTGACTATGCAGTTGAGGCTTCTTCAATGATCTTCAATCTGTTCAATGTAATGAATTTTACTGTACTGATTTTCAAGTGTGCAATAGTTTTTTTTTATTGCGTATTTTATGATGAAAACTGCTCTCTATCTCTTCTATTTGAAACCAGTGTTTCTCCTTTACAATTTAATTAACTTACTGCTGTTAGCAAGTAGTAGTAGGTTGATAACTTTGAGAACTGAACAAAATTAAAGCTGTTATTTTAATTTGATGTTCAATATTTTGTAATTGTTTTGTGTTTCCTGTTCTTCAGTCTTTAGTATAGTGCTTCAAGCAAAGGTTAGCCAGGCGGTTGAGGGCCTGCAGTTTGTCTGATATATTGGGTAGGATGCAATTAAGTTAAGTTGTAGACATGAAAATATTTGGAAATTGCTAACTTGCATATTCCATGACATTCAGTAATGGCCAATGTGATGTTTGTGAAAATGTGACATGCATTAAAATTGAAATTGGAACATTGCCTTCCAGACATGGTTATCATATATTTTACATTCATAATCATCAAATATTTTCATGATATCTCACAAATAGCCTTTTTTATTTTGTGACTTTCAGAATTTTCTCAGGTATTTTTAAACATTTTACCATTTATTGAAAATGTAATAGTGGGAACTAAATGAATTGTATCACCAAGGAGAGTGGAGTTATTGTAAACAAAATGTCACACAAAAAAGAGCAGCTAGCTTCTCCTTCCAATTACAATGAAAAGCCCAATTTCCATCAAATCTATTTAGATGGCATCACAAATATGATAAAAAGTTATTGATGGAAAACAGTTTTTCTGGTTGTTCCATGGGGAGATAGTTGGCCGTCACTTATTATCTGTTAGCAATATTGGACTGAGATTAGGAACTTGAAATGAGGATTGAATCCTTGTACCAAGTTCTGTGACGATTCCTGTTTGTGTCTTGTGGATGTGTTCTTGATGAAGTCATACATCACTTCATTTTAACTGCATCATCCTTCATGGTTGCAGAATGAGTACTGCCAAGTGTTTTTTCAATTAATTTGGACTAGTCAGAAATGAGTAATATAAGCTGCCATTAAAATTATTTGCAGTTGAATATCTCTGTCAGAATAAACAAGCTTAAACTTCCGAGTTCAAAGAATGCACGTGAGCCTCATCACCATTTGCACATTGAAAGAAAATCCAGTTTGAAAAGCTGTACATGGTAGAAATTTGGGTTCTTATTGTGTTACTTTATTTGCATTGATCTACAAGTATTTTTTAGTGCTACAGCTTGAGCTGAAGATCAGGTGACTTAATTCCCAACACCACTCCTGTTTATAAATTGTAATGCACGGTGAGCATTAATTGTGATCTGCCTGGAATGGTGATTCTATTCATTTCTTCAAGTCCAAGGATTGTGGACTCTTATACAGTTTAAAAAAAAATCTAGGTAGTAAAATATGTTTTGGAAAAGATGCATGAAGTTAAAGCTCTTTGTGTTGTCTTCAGCTTGTGATGGTCCACAAAAAATCAAATTTGTAGGACTGCAGCTGGACATTTGATTAATAATAGGAAGGTTTACACAAAAAACTACCCCTTCAGTGCTAAGTTTGTTAATAAATATGGAATTATTAAAGGCAAGTAGTATTTCATGAACCTGATTTAATTTTTAATGAGACAGTACAGAAATTTCATTTTATGGGTAGCTAAAACTTTTCATTTGAATGTCAGCAGCAGATACGAAGCATGTAGTCTTTTGGTTGCACTGAATTTCTTTTTCTATAGCAAATTCTGACAGAATGGGATACGTTGTATATCATCTAAATGCATTTTCAGTCTCTCAATGTCAGAAGAAAAGGTTAAGGAAATTGAAGCACACAATATAAGGGGATCTCTGGCAATCTATGTCATCTTTTGGAAATTGAACTATATAGAGTACTTAAAGGGGAAGAAAAATATTGTACCTTCTTTCTACCACATCTCCCAAATGACACTTTATTTGAATAACGTTAATTGCCGTGAATCTCGGACATCATAAGATCAGTCTTTTAATAAAACTTCCTCTTAATATTGAAGCTTAATTTGCACGTTGAAAGAAATTAATCTGAAGAGTTTTAGATAAAATTCAATGCAAGCCAAAAGTAATAGTGCAAAACAAAAAAAGAAAATGAACATTTTGGTTTGACCATCGCAAAAGCAATTATGGAGCTTTAATAATAGATTAATAGAAATAATAGGTACTCAGTCACGGGAGAAATTAATGGCTTGAGTACTTTGCAACTGTTTAATCAAAAAGCAAGAAAATAGAAGAAAAAATGTTCAAGAATGAGAAGACACTAAAGAATTTGTTGAGAACTAAAAGAGATAAAAGTTGGAAAAGACTAAAGGAGAAATTTTGTAGAGCAGTTTGCAGTTAACTTTATTATTTTTCTGTATTGGTTGTGTTAGAAACATGGAAGTAGAGTTGTCCCCCAAGACTGCTCTGCCATTCAATGTGATTGTGGCTGATCCACCATCTCAATACCATATTCCTGCTCTCTTTCTACACCCCTTAATGTCTTGTGTTTGGAAATCCATTTACTACTTCGGTAAATATGTAGGTAATCCCTGCATTATTGCTGTTTGGGTAATGGGAATACACCCTTACAAAATTCTTGAATCTACCCAGACATTTGAGATTCAGTATATAAAACACACTCTTACAGAATTTATGTGAGAAAAAGCAAATAAACACAAAATTTTGTATTTTTCAACTTGCATTTCTTGATGCATGCACATATGATGCGGTTTTACATTATGGAAAATTGTGATACAGTTTTCTAGGAATGCAGCCCCCATCTCGTAATGTGGGGATGGTCGTTATTCAGCAACTTGGTCTTAACAGCCTTCTGTGGTGCAAAGAATTTCACAGGTTGACCATCCAGGGCAAAGTAGCCCTCATGATGTCACTTCTTTCATCATCTAGAGCATTCATTTTCTCGAGCTTTATATTCTGTGGCTGGAGTGTGCATCATTTATAACAGGGGAGAGGGGGAAAACCCAGACTTTTTTTTAATCAAAGGACCATGAATAAACATGTACTCATCCTCCTGGGCCTGATGGAAGAGTTATTCTCTGAAACCTGAGTGTGATTTATGCCCTTACTTCTCCCTAACTAAGGCAGCTGTTATCTGGAGTTGTATGGAGACACCAATGCCCACTCCAACATGCAAATAGATCATTGGAAAGTCTTGATCTGAACCTTGATTTGGCCATGTGCCCTTGTGAAAATGTCTGTTCACATGTATGTGCTGCTAAATATAGAAATGAAACCCTGTGCAGTCATACATGAAGAATTATCAGCAAAAAAAATAAACTGCTGGAAGAAAAATTGTTGCTTTGAGTTCTTTGTAGAATGCAGTCACATCAGCTTGTACTTGTCCTTGAAAGCATTAATTATCTATGTATCAATGATATCATTTGTAGAGTTTCTGGTGCTGAATCAACACTGATAGCAAATCGATTTTCAAAAAGCTGTATGTCACTATCATGTCTGTGGACATCTTAGAATTTTTTGGAAAACTACTCCTGGTCCATTGCAACCCTTGGCACTGCTGAGTCCCTTACAAATTCTATTCTGAAAGTTTGACTCTCTATTTGAGAGTTGCACTAGCTGGAAAATTTGCTCCATATTAACTGCAGTTTAATGTTGAGATCATTGGTTAAAAAAGTGAACTTCCATAGCCATTACCAAAAAGGAGTTTCATTAGCCAGCCTTCTTTGGTCGTTAATTTTTTTTTTAGATTTCATTATGTAATCCCAAAACCTTTTAAGCACACTGCCGCAACTGAACCAACAGATGTCACTGAGGTAGAAATGTCGCTCTGTGGAGTGAGTCACGTTTATTGTTATATGCACAATTAGTGAGATACAGGTACAGTGGAAAAATTTGCTTGCAGCAGCATCACAGGCACGTAGATTCAGACAACACAGAACATAATTTAAGACAGCGAAGCTGTGTGAAAAACAAGACTTTTTTTTTACACTATTCAGAAACAAGTCCATAGTAGTGCAAGAGATGATCTGCAGTGTTCCATTGCTGAGGAAAGATTTGGATTGTGCAGGTCTGTCCAGGAACTTGATGGTTGCAGGAAAGTAACCGTTCCTGAACCTGATGGTGTGGGACTTCAGATTTCTGTATTTCCTCCCTGATGGTAGCAGTGAGAAGAGGACATGGTGGGGATCCTTGATGATAGATGCTGCCACCATGAGATAGCACCTCATGGATGCCTTCAGTCATGGGGAAGAACTCACACAAAATGCTGGAGGAACTCAGCAGGTCAGGCAGCATCTATGGAGGCAAATAAACAGTTGACATTTCGTCAGGACTGGGGAGGGGTGTGCCTATGGATGGACTGGCTGTATGCACTACTCTCTGCAGCCTCTTGTGCTCCTGTATGTTGGAATTAGCTACCAGGACACAATGCTACCAGTCACGATATCTTCTACAGTGCATCTGTCAGTGTTTGTTAGAGTATTTGGTGCATCAATATCTTGCAAATAATTTTGGAATTTTCTGTAATTTATTGCATGAGAACAGATGACATTTACCATTCACACTACGGGTTTCGTCACATCATCAAAATCCAATGCCTTTTCACAAAGTGACTGTTGATGGATAATACAGTGTGATCTGATTGGTATTGCTTTGCCCATTTGTTCTGCAAGGCTATTAATGCTACCCATTAACCCAACATTGTTCCTAATTATGTTCCTTGTCTAGTCAGAGGTAACAATCTTAAATCAAGACACTCAAATGTTTTTGCAGACGTTCATAAAAATGTCTGACCCTGCAGTTGGGCCTTTCATACTGTGCATGAAATAATTTATTAATATCACAAATGAACACAGGGAGCTGAGCTGTGTCAACAATATCATTACTCTTGTCTGAAATAATAGGGGGAAAAAATCAAAATTTTGGATGTAACCTTGTAATTGTTCAACAGGTCATTATGTAAGTAGTCTACCCTATTAACTGTACTAGTTGACAGTGCAAAGAGATCTCACTTTTCATCACCAACTTGCTTGCTGAACTCTGCCTCTAAAAGGAGGGAGCTGCTTTTAGCGGAGCCATTGAGTAGCTGACTCCAACAGAAGCAGTGTTTACCTCAAATCACCTTTTTGAAGAATTTTTGCTGGCCTGCAAGGAATTTATTTTTTTAAACTGCTCAACTGGTGAGTAAATTGATTGGATTTGCCCTGTTTTTTGTGAACAAGACAAAACTGGGCAATTTTCCACATAGTCATTTAGATACCAGGATAGTAACAGTACTGGAATTGCTTGGCTTTGAGGTACAGCTGTTTCCAGAGCCTTAAGTAGCATTATTGCTTCTGGACCTTTGTCACAGTGAATCAAATCAACTGGCTTCTGGGATCAGGGAGGAAGCTGAGATGCATCAACCACTTGGGACTTGTGATTGAACTTGATTGTGAATGCTTCAGCTTCGGCTTTTGATTTGGTGATCAGGATAGAAAGTCCTGATTAGTTGTTCACCTGGATATGATTGGGCTCAGCTTTAAGGCCATCCCAAGATGAGAAGTGGTTTCAAGGATTCTGTTGACTTGTATATGAAGAATGGCCACTTGAGCATCAAACAAAACCATTTGTGGCTAAATATTAAACTGTAGCTCCAAATGAGATGTCTAAGTATTAATTTTAAATTTAAAAATGTTGGTGCTTTTAGAATTCTGCTACAAGAGTAATTATGACGCAGGCAGTTTCAAAGAAAATTAAAGGACGACTTAAAATTGTTAAATGTTAGTTTGATACAGTGCAGTACAGTATAATTGCAAATATATTTTTGGATGGAATTATGTTGCATATTTTTCTGCTAGCAACGATAATGTGAAAACAACCTCAATTGACGTAATTGGGTTTGATAATGTCTTTGAATTCAATGATTGACGTTACATTGTGGTTTCAGTGGCTATTCTGAACTGTGCAGGAGTTGTAAATATACCAAGAAAAGATATTATCCTTCCTGCCCAGAAACCCACTACAAGAATTAAAACTAGTAGAATTAACATGTTTCATATAGGATGACAACTTTTCTCTGAAAATTGTAAACATTTCAAAGCATTCTTTGTGTGAGGTTGTGCCATAGGATTTTGACTAGAATAAAAAAGATCTGAAAAAAAGCATTCTTGGTTCTTTAATGCCGTCAATTGACAAATATAATTATCTTGAAATATGTTAGCTATTTTTTGTTAGGAATGATCATTTCTTGCAATAGTTCAGAAATAAATGAAATTGCTAAGAACATGATATTATTATAAATTGAATTGAGAATAGAAGAGGATAAGACAAAGGATAACGTGAATGAAGCGAGGAAACTGGGAAGAGACGGAAGAAAGGAAGAGGAATCAAGAATGAGAAAAGTGGAAGGGAGTGAGTGTGGAGAGCATAGGGAAAAGTTGGGGAAAATGCCTCAATACTTAGTATACCAGCTATTAGGGTTTAGAGGATGCCGAAAATTAACCAAACAGGCCAGGAAAATAGATATTCTAAAGAAGCTATCAAAGGTGTGGGACGGTTCTGAATGTTAAATTTTCTGAGACAGTGTCTCTAATAAATCCAATAGAGAACCTTTAACAGTTTTCTTTGTAACAGAAAAGGTATAACTGACCACCATATAGAATAGTTGAGTTGAATAGTGAAGATGTTTTTCAGACAGTTTGAGGGAGAAAGTAATGGAAACTTTACTTTCTTGCTGATGTGAAAGAGTTGAGGTGAGACTCCACAGGTGCACGAGTTTAGGTGGGCTGATTGGGATATGTTTTGATGCTACATATGGTAAGAGTAATGCATCTGCAAAATGTTGAGGGTTGCATTCTCGCACTTGGTTATAGACATACTCGCATACTATATTGAAAAGTGATAGTGAGCTGAAAGGTTACCTGGGAATCGCAAAAAATTCTGCAGATGCTAGAATCTGGAGTAATACACAAAGTGCTGGAGGAACTCAGCAAGTCAGGCAGTATCCATGGAGGGAAATAAACAGTCAACGTTTCAGACTGAGACCCTTCATCAGGACTGGAAAGGAAGAGGGCAGAAGCCAGAATAAGAATGTGGGGGGAGGAGCACACGCAGGCAAGGGATAGGTAAGTTCAGGTGATAGGTGAGTCTAGGTGGGGGGGTGGGGAGAGCAGGAAAAATGTAATAAGCTGAGAGGTGATAGGTAGAAGAGGCAAAGGGCTGAAGAAAAAGGAATCCAATAGGAGAGGGCAGTGGACCATGGCATAAAGGATTTGTGGGGGTGGGGGGAGGAGAGGTGATGGGCAGGTCATCAAGGAGGGGGAAGGGAGCCATGGGAATAAGGGAAGACCAAGGAGTAGGGGTGAGGGGGGAAAGAAAAAGAAGGGGTGGTGTTGCCAGAAGTTAAAGAAATTGATGTCGGGGCCATCAGGTTGGAGACTCCCAAGGCGGAATATGAGGTGTTGTTCCTGCAACCTGTGCCTGACCTGGCTCAAATTTTGAAGGAAGGTATGGAAGATATGGGTATGGACTCAGACTCTGAATGCCTCCACATGAGGTTGAATACAGGACAGGTAATTTAAGATTACTGTCTGTGTTGTATGTAGTCTTTTTATACTCTAGTAATTCCATCCTTCTGCATCAGCTGACCGCTGAAGGATAAATCTTCAAACACATGGGTCACTGTTAGTACTCTCATCTTCTGGGTTTAATTTTCATTGAGAGATGACCACGCGATGTTCAAAAGGCATCATGAACTTTTGGATGGTACATTTTAAGAGATGATGTTAAAACTCCTCCTCTTCAAAAGACTTCCGAGAAAGCTCATTTATCTTACGAGCTTTCTTGAAAGCATGTTTTAGGTAGGGTGAGGGGAATGGTGGAGTGTACTTTATGCATTCTGAGTAATACTTCAGTGGTATACATAAGTGCAATTATATACTTGGGACAATATAGTGATGCAGCTGGTAGAGGTGCTGCCTCACAGCCGCAGCGACTTGGGTTCAATTCTGACCTCTGGTGATGTCTGTGTAGAATTTGTGCTCTGACTGCATCAGTTTCCTCCAATTGTTGTGGTTTCCTCCTCCTTCCTGAAGACGTGCAAGTTGATAAGTTAATTGACTATGGAATTGCCTCAAGTGTGTATGTGAGTGATTAAAATCTAGGGTGTTGATGAGAATGCAGGGAGAATAAAATAAGATTAGTGTTAGATTGGTACAAGTGGGTGTTTGATGGTTGGCATGGATTTATTCAACTGAAAGGTCTTTTTCTGTGCTGTATGATTCTGATTCCATGATTCCATATTTATCCTCCCAGATTTGGGTCCTGTCTTGAAAGGCAACTAAATCCATTCTTGTTGGATTTGAATGTTGTTGATTCATGGGTTGCTGCGTACATGCTGTGGAATTGTGATGCCACATGTCAAGTTTAAATTAATATTTCTATCAAATAGCTTGCATGACAGAGTACAAATACCAATAGATTATAACTTTCCAATGGCACATGTAATAATAAATCATGAAAAGCAAACCATCAATCCTGTATAATGAAAACAGGATGAACAACAAAATTTGTGTATTTCAGTGCAAGCAAGCTAGAATTGCCCGAAATAACAGTCTCCAGACATGTTTTATTATACACCTCAGAGCTTCTCTACAGTGGCATACAAAAGTTTGGGCACCCCTGGTCAAAATTTCTGTTACTGTGAATAGCTAAGCGAGTAAAAGATGACCTGATTTCCAAAAGGCATAAAGTTAAAGATGACACATTTCTTTAATATTTTAAGCAAGATTACTTTTTTATTTCCATCTTCTACGGTTTCAAAATAACAAAAAAGGAAAAGGGCCTGAAGCAAAAGTTTGAGCACCCTGCATGGTCAGTACTTAGTAACACCCCCTTTGGCAAGTATCACAGCTTGTAAATGCTTTCTGCAGCCAGCTAAGAGTCTTTCAATTCTTGTTTGGGGGATTTTCGCCCACTCTCCCTTGCAAAAGGTTTCTAGTTCTGTGAGGTTCTTGGGCCGTCTTGCATGCACTGCTCTTTTGTGGTCTATCCGCAGATTTTCGATGATGCTTAGGTCATGGGACTGTGAGGGCCATGGCAAAACCTTCAGCTTGTGCCTCTTGAGGTAGTCCATTGTGGATTTTGAGGTGTGTTTAAGATCGTTATCCTGTGTAGAAGCCATCCTCTTTTCATCATCAGCTTTTTTTTTTACAGACGGTGTGATGTTGGCTTCCAGAATTTGCTGGTATTTAATGGAATTCATTCTTCTCTCTACCAGTGAATGGTCCCCGTGCCACTGGCTGCAACACAAGCCCAAAGCATGACCGATCCACCCCCGTGCTTAGCAGTTGGAGAGGTGTTCTTTTCATGAAATTCTGCACCCTTTTTTCTCCAAACTTTCCTGCGTGCTCACCACAAAATTCAGCATCAGAAGTTTGCAAAGGAACGTCTAAACAAGCCTGATGCATTTTGGAAACACGTCCTGTAGACTGTTGAAGTTAAAGTAGAACTTTTTGGCTGCGATGAGCAAAGGTATGCTTGGAGAAAAAAGGGTGCAGAATTTCATGAAAAGAACACCTCTCCAACTGTTAAGCACGGGGGGTGGATCGATCATACTTTGGGCTTGTGTTGCAGCCAGTGGCACAGGGAACATTTCACTGGCGGAGGGAAGAATGAATTCAATTAAACACCAGTAAATTCTGGAAGCCAACATCACACCGTCTGTGGAAAAAAAAGCTGAAGATGAAAAGAGGATGGCTTCTACAACAGGATAACGATCTTAAACACATCTCAAAATCCAGAATGGACTACCTCAAGAGGCACAAGCTGAAGGTTTTGCCAGGCCCTCACAGTCCCCTGACGTAAACATCATCGAAAATCTGTGGATAGACCTCAAAAGAGCAGTGCATGCAAGACGGCCCAAGAATCTCACAGAACTAGAAGCCTTTTGCAAGGAAGAATGGGCGAAAATCCCCCAAACAAAAATTGGAAGACTTAGCTGGCTGCAGAAAGCATTTACAAGCTGTGATACTTGCCAAAGGGGGTGTTACTAAGTACTGACCATGCAGGGTGCCCAAACTTTTGCTTCGGGCCCTTTTCCCTTTTTGTTATTTTGAAACTGTAAAAGATGGAAATAAAAAAAGTAATCTTGCTTAAAATATTAAAGAAATGTGTCTTCTTTAACTTTATGCCTTTTGGAAATCAGGTCATCTTTTACTCGCTTAGCTATTCACAGTAACAGAAATTCTGACCAGGGGTGCCCAAATTTTTGCATGCCACTGTATATGATCTTGTCATTGTCAAGCTTCCTCCCTGATGCAATCACTGCTTTTATTGCTGTCATGCTACCTTTCCCCTTTTGACCTTTACTTTTGTAATTCTATAACTGAATTTTGATCTGCTCTTTTCTTCTGTCTATATTTGCCACTGGATGTAAATCAAGCCTTTAAATCTGCAAAAATTTGGTCTTCAAGCTCAGTGGTGGAAACAGAGTTTGGAGTAAAGGTGAATTGGGGAGGAAGAATTTTGCTGAGTTCTATCCATTGCAATCTTATGAGTCCATGACAATAATTATAGGCATGGCTACTGCTCATTCCTTATTGTGATGAAATCTTTTTCATGCTGGGGATCGCCTCACCGTTTTGTGTTTCATTGTGTAGTATACTAACTCATTATCCACAAGGGATGGGGCATGGATTTCCTGTGGATAACAAAAAATTGTGATGACTTACAAGATCCTCTCTTTGCACCCAATACACTCCCCAAATAAATATTCATATGTAAAGCCATGGAAGATGTTAGCTATTGAGTTTGAGTTTTGCTACAGCCAGTCAGTTCCAGATGTCATATATGCCACATGTCAAAATGTTGTGTAGGTCTTGCTGCATGCAAGCATGGACTCCTTCATTTTCCAATGAGTTGTAGTTGGGATTGAACATTGTGTAATTATCAATTAACACCACTCCTTCCAACTTTATAAAGGAAAGATCAATGAAGAAACAATTTGGCTGGGACATAGAAAATACCCTGAGGAATATAAAGATTATTTTGGGCTAGAATGATTCACGTGTGGAAGGTATGACTTAATATCCTCAGGTGAAGTAGCAGCTTCTGCTTGCATGCAGGCTGAGCAATATTCAGGCATTAGCTGAAAATTGTCATAACACTGGTGTGACTTAACTGCCAGGTAATGACCATCTTCAACAAGAGAGACTCCGACCACATCTTAGAGGACTGACCATTGACTAAAATCTTAAGTGGGCCAGCAACATAAATACTGTGGCTACAAGAGCAAGTGTGAGTATAATGGGGCAAGTGACAAATGTCTTGACTTCCCAAAATGAGTTTGATGGAATAATCTTCAATTGCTTAGTGGTCGACACTGCCCAGGGCAAAATGGTCCTCTCGAGTGGCGCTCCATTCACTACCAATTCCTCTATTGAAAGCACATTGCAGTTTGATTAACTGTCATCAACAAAATGCATTGCAGCATCTTGTTCGGGCTTTTTCAACCTCCCGATCAGCAACCTCTATCATTGTGTGTAACTGTAGCAGTCAAGTGGAAAAGACATAACTGCATATGAGCTTTCCTTCACATGACATTATAAAAGCAAGAAATATATTGGTGACCCCTTATCATCATGGGATCTAAATGCTAGAACTCCTTAACAATGGGTGTGGGAGTACCCTTAGGGCAGGGGCAAGGACAACAGTAGTTCACCAACATCATCTTTAGAGGATTTAGAAGTGGGAACATCTGCTGGCCTTGTCAATAATATTCCATGAGTAAGTAGAAAAATCATATTAGGAATAATAAATCATAATTTGTAAACAACTCAATAATGCTGTGGGTTCTATTTTGCTTTCTAAATTTAATGAAGTGTGTGTTAATGAACAGATTGATCTAATAGTTAATATTTTGTTGATTCCCTATGGGCACTCTGTTTTGGCTAGTAGGATGTAAATTGCTTAAGGAGTAAAAGCAGAAAATACTGGAAACCTTCAAGTCAAACGTGATCTGTGGGGAAAGAAACTGAACAGACATTTCAGATCAAGAGCTCCTCATCAGAACTGCAGAAGTAAGGGAAAAAAGGGTCTTAATTTGCAGATTTGGGGAAGGTTGGAGAGAACAGAGGGAATGTCTGTGCTAGAGTGCAGACTAATTTTGTCGAGGTAATAATTACTTTAAAAATTGGCACTCAGACACAAGAAAGAAAGAAATGGTTTGAAACTGAAAGGTACTTGCATATCTGGGGCAAGATTTTTTAATATAAAAAAATGGTGTTTGCTTGAAATTGTCATTGGGCCAAGGCCTTATTGTGTCAAGACTGCGAGGTAGCGAGGATGCGTCAGCTATCCCACATCCACATTAAAAGGAATCACGCACTGGCACCTTCAACTCATCAGTAGAAGCAAGTGATCCTTGTTCCCAAGGGACTGCCAAAGAAGGATAACTTCGTCTCTCCAGACAATATGTGTCTTTTGGTGTTATGGTTTGGCACATCAGCTTTTCTGTGACAGTCTGGCCTATGACTTGCATTGTCTGAGAGTAATAGTCAAGTTGTATTTCTTGGAATTTTCTGAGAAGTGGCTCAGAATATTTTGAAAACCTGTATGTAGGCAATGAAAGGCTAAGTCTTAAGCATACAAAAACGGCTAAGTGAGGTATTCACAAGCTTTAGTTTTGCATTGCAGTCAGTGGAGGTTGTGCAATTTGTTATCTGCTCTGCATAAGTACTCTAGAACGTAGAGCGGTCCATAACAGGCCATTCGGCCCACAATGTCTGTGCCAAACACGATGCCAAGTTAGGCTGAATCTTTTCTGCCTCCACGTGATGCATATCCCTCCATTTCCTGCATATTCATGTGCCTTTCTAAAAGCCTCTTAAACTCCACTATCATATCTGCTTCCATCACTAGCCTTGGCAGCCTGTTCCACGCACCTTCCTCTCTGTTTCTTTTAAAAAAAAACTTGCCTTGAACATATTCCTTCTCCCTGTGAAAATAATTCTGACTGTCTAACCTATCTATACCTCTCATAATTTTGTACACTTCAATCAGGTCTCCCCTCAGCCTCTGACACTCCACAGAAAACAACCCAAGTTTCTCCAACCTCTCCTTGTAGCTTATACACTCTAATCCTGGCACCACACTGGTAAATCCCTTCCGTACTCTTTCCAAAGCTTCCACACCCTTCATGTCATGGGGCAACCAGAATTGCACACAATACTCCAGATGCGGCCTAAGCAGCATTTTATATAACTGCAATGTGACTTCCTTACTCTTGTACTCAATGCCCGACCAATGAAGGCAATGAAGACCAATATTGCCTTCTTTACTACCCTATCTACTTGCGTGGTGATTTTCAGGGAGTACTTCGGTTTACTATGTACCTGAGCTATAAGTAAACATTAAAAAAAACAGGTAATAGTCCTGGTTTTAAAATAATGCATTGTGACTCCATTGGAATTTGATGTTCATCAGTCCTAATGCTGGCTTTCATGGAACTAGATAGGTATCTGAATACATTTTGCAGAACAATCAACGTTAGCTGGTACATGTAGGAGCCCCTTCTGCTGATTTTTCAAGGCCCTTGAGCTCAGCAAGGATGCAGTTTTAATCACAATATTGTTATTGATGCATTTCTTGGAATATTCCTACAGTCAAAGCAAAAAAACTACCTTCAGCCCCTTCCAAATATTCGGCCATCAGGCTTGATATAACAAATTAGGATGTCAGCAGTGATTTACTTATGATATCAAATATGGAAGTGTTTCTGTGATGTGTCTGACACGCCTGATATTCTCGTTTTAAGAGTAAATGGCTAACGGGTGCATCTCAATATGCTTCAAAGCTTGTTTATGTTTGGCGCGGCCTAGACTTTAAGTGCAAAAGCAGCTCTGCCACCCATAAACCTGTCTTCCTACATCTGGATCTGCCAGAATATTCTTTGTTGCTGCTGCTTCACCTCTTCTCAATCTAAGCTGAAACTTGGTTTTATTGTGGCCACTTGAAAATGAATACAACCTATCAAAATGAGATAAATTGCTCTGAGTGGTTTAAACATGGTTCATCAATAATCTGTAAATGGAATTTTATTTTGTATTTTACAGATGATCCTCTGGGACTGGGACTTAAAGCAGTGGTTCAGGAGTTATCAGTATCAGGTTAGTAACCAACTTGTAATAACTGTTCATGGGTCCAAGATTATGCCGTACATTATGAACACTTTGTTTAAGGATGCATGATCTTGTATTATTTAAATTTTGACTTTAAGTTTTGTAGTCCTTTCATAGCTGCATCTTTTCAAATTCTATGGACCAGACAGTTTGTGCACATTGCTGTATGGGTGATAGTCCATTTTTCAAATGGGATTTTTTTTTTGTTTGTTGAGCTAGAAACAGTGCTGTCAACTTTGAGCTATTTGTGGATAATGTTGATGAATAGTCAATTTAAAATAAAATTTTCCTGAAGTTCCAGCAATTTTGATTTTGAAAACCAAGAACAATGTGTTGGCTTTGTTTAAATATTCAGTCATAAGTTGAATATATTGCTATTTATCAGAATCTTCTATTTTCATGTTAGCTTGTCTTGTGCATTGGAATAATTTTGTAGAATATATTACTTAAAGTGTAGTTTCCCAATTTATGGCAGTGAATCAGATGTAAAACTTGGATCACCAAGTAGACTTTAAATCCTGTGGTTTTGGTGTACCATGGTTTTTCCCAGCCTATAAGACAAGGTATCATTTTATGACTTTGTATTTGCTTTAGTGTTTATTAAAATATATCCACTGTGTGTGTCTTCCTCTTGCTGTTTCCCCTCCCCTATGCTGTAATATTTCTCCATGCTGGGCCTTCCCAACGTAGAGTCTTTTCTATAATAACAAGTCCAATGGCCAGTAACTACAGTTGAATTAGTTATCACGAAGAGAGATCGCAGGATCTGGATGGTCTGGCCATCTGGCCCACTCCTCACCAAGCTGTTCGATGATGAGATCATAGTTTCATTGCTGCACGACTGCCAGCGGAGAGGAGACTTTTAATTTTGGACACCAGCAGGACGCAGCCGACACTGGTTTTTTTCAAAAGTACATGGCTATATTTTCTTGTGAGTGTTTGGACTCAGGACTAAAAGTCCAGTTACTATTGCATACTGCAGGGTATTGTCAAGCAGATGCCATGTAAGAAAATAAAGAAATTGACTTTTGGATAGGAGATGTTGTTGCAGAATCTGTAGAAAGTGAGAAAATACAGAACCTGCAGACAAATTGAAATAATGGATACCTTTGAGGGAATACAAAAAAATTATTTGACAATGTCACTGAAGTTTAATTGTTGAAAATGGCATGCATTAATTATTTTCTGTTGCCCCATTTTTCCAAAATGTCAAGTTGCAGAATGCGGACAGTTGCTCCATTTTGAGTTTCGAAGAGGGTAGGGCTAACAAGGACAAAGAGCCAAAGGAAGTGGGTGAGGTACGAAATAATAACTTTGCATCAGTATTGACCAAGGAGAAGGACATGGAGGAAAATGAGATAAAGGAGGGATATGCTGATACTCTGGGACATATTGATATCAAGAAGGAGGTGGTGTTGGGTCTCTTGAGAGCATTGAGCTGGCTGTCCCCAGGGCCTGATGGGATCTATCCCAGGTTATTGAGAGAGGCAAGAGAGGAGATTACTGGGGCCTTCACACAGATCTTTGAATCCTCTTTAGTCACAGGAGGACTGGAGAATAGCCAGTGTTGTTCCTCGAGAAGGGCAGTAGAGGCAAACCAGGAAGTGATTGGCAGATGAGCCTTACATGAGTGGGAGGGAAATTATTGGAGAAGATGCTTGGGGATAGGACCTACTCACTTCTGGAAAAGCATTGACTTGCTCAGGATAGTCACTTGACTTTTTGTGAGGGAAGTCATGTCTTACAAACTTGATTGAGTTTTTTGAGGAGACGATGAAGATGATTGAGGGCAGGGCATTAGATGTTGTAAACATAGATTTCAGTGAAGCTTTTGAGAAGGTCTCTCATGGTAGGCTGATGCATAAGATTAAAGCACATGGGATCCATGGAGACTTGGTAGATTGGATTCAAAATTGGCTTGCCCATAGAAGACAGTGGTGGAGGGGTGTTATTCTGATTTGATATCAGTGACCAGTGATGTCCAGCAAAGATCATTACTGGGACCTCTGTTGTACGTGATTATTTATAAATAATTTGGACAAAAATATAGGTGGGCTGCTCAGTAAGTTTGCAGACGACACCCAAATTGACGGAGTTGTTGATAGTGAGGAAGGTGGTAAAAAGATTCAGCGGGATATAGATGAATTAGAAATGTGGGCAGAGAATAGGGAAGATGGAGTTTAATCCAGACAAAGTACGAGGTGTTACACTTTGGAAGTCAAATGCAAGAGGAAAGTATACAGTAAATGGCAGGACCCCAAGGAGCATTGATGTACAGTGGGATCTTGGGGTGCAAGTCAATCACTCACCAAAAGTGACAACACAAATAGATAGGTTGGTAAAGAAGACATCTGGCATACTTGCCTCCTTCAGTCGGGGTGTAGAGTATAAAAGTCAGGAAGTCATGTTGTAGTTGTATAAAACTTTGGTTAGGACACATTTGGAGTACTGTGTGCAGTTCTGGTTGCCACATTAAATTGGTAAATTGGTTTATTGTTGATGATTTGGTTTCTTATTGTCACATGTACCAAGGTACAATGAAAAACTTTGTTTTGCATGCATCCATACAGATTTCATCACATCAGTGCATTGAGGTCGTACAAGGAAAAACAATAACAGAATACAGAATAAAATGTTACAGAGAAAATGCAGTGCAGGTGGACAATAAGGTGCAAGACCATAACGAGGTAGATTGTGAGGTCAAGAATCCATTCTTATCATACTAGGGAACCATTCAATAGTCTTATAACAGTGGGATAAAAGCTTAGAATCTGGTTTATTATCCCTGACTTGTGTGTCATGAAATTTGTTGCTTTGTGGCAGCAGTATAGTGCAAAGACAAAATTACTATAAATTACAAAGTAAATAGTGCAAAAAAAAGGAATAACGAAGTAGTGTTCATGGACCATTCAGAAATCTGATGGCAGAGGGGAAGAAGCTGTTCCTAACCCATTGAGTGCGGGTCTTCAGGCTTCTGTATCTCCTCTCCGCTGGTAGTAATGAGAAGAGGTCACGTCCCGGATGATGAGGGTCCTTAGTGATAGATGCCACCTTCTTGAGGCACTGCGTCTTGAAATGCCCTTGAGCCTGGTGGTATGTGCTTTCAGGCTTTTGTATCTTTAGCCTGATGGGAGGGGGAGGAGAGGGAATGTCTAGGTTGGGTGGGGTCTCTGATTATGTTGGCTGTTTTACTGTGGCAGTGAGAAGAGTAGACAGAATTCATGGAGGGGAGGCTGGTTTCTGTGATGTGCTGAGCTGTATCCACAACTCTGCAGTTTCTTCGGGTCTCAGGCAGAGCAGTTGCCATACCAAGCCGTGATGCATCTGGATAGGATGCTTTCTATGGTTCATTGATAACAATTGTTGAGGGTCAAAGGGGACATGGCAAATTTCTTTAGCCTCCTGAGGAAGTAGAGGCACTGGTGCATTTTCTTGGCTAAGCCATCTATGTGTTTGAACCAGGACAGGTTATTGGTGATGTTCACTCGTAGGAACTTGAAGCTTTCGGCCCTCTCGACCTCAGCACCGTTGATGTAAACAGAATCCTGAGCACTGCCCCCCTTCCTGAAGTCAATGACCAGCTCTTTTGTTTTGCTGACATTGAGGGAAAGATTGTTGTCATGACACCATGCCACTAAGCTGTCTCCTTCCTGTACTCTGACTCGTCGTTATTTGAGATTCGGTTTACGGGAAGGATGTAGAGGTTTTGGAGAGGGGACAGAAGAGGTTCACCAGGATGTTGCCTGGATTAGAGATCTTTAGCTATGAGGAGAGGTTGGACAAACTTGAACTGTTTTCTCTGTTGGTTTGGAGGCTGAAGGGCGACCTGGTAAAAATATGTAAAATTATGAGAGTCATACGTAGATAGGATAGAGTCTTTTTCCCAATGTAGAAATGTCAAATACTAGAGGGCATAGCTTTAAGGTAAGAGGGTGAAATTTTTTAAAGGAGACTTATGAGGCAACTGTTTTTTAACGCAGAGAGTGGTAGGTGCCTGGAACGCACTGCCAGGGGAAATGGTGGAAGCAGATACAATGACAAGGTTTAAGAGGCATTTAGATAGGCTCATGAACAGGCAGGGAATGGAGGGATATAGAACACATGCAGGAAGGTGGGATCAGTTTGGATTGCCATCGTGGTCAGTACAGACGTGGTGGGCTGAAGGGCCTTTTTCTGTGCCGCACTGCTTTATATTCCACATTGTATGATGAAGAGGACTGTGCAGTGGATAAACATGCTGATCTGTGTATTTTAACCTTTCCACAGTTGTTGTCCATACCTTAAGCTGCTTGAGCCCAAGACTCTTACATTCCCTACCTAAACTCCACTACATTATATCATTTGGTTCTTATAACCTAGCCTTTGGTCATCTATCTTGTTTATTGCATCCTAATTGCTATTTTGATTGCTAAGTAAAATAGTGTTGTTAGCTCGTCAAAATAATGCTTACTGCTACTCAGTTTGATTTTCACCAGGGTCCTTTGGCTCTAGAACCCACCACAGGCTTGATCCATATGGTCAATAGCAAGCAAACATTTGACTCTGTCGTGTCAAGAACCATTAGTAAATTTGCATTCAATGGGAATCAGTGGGAAAACTCTTCATCAGCAGAGTCTTGCAAGCACAGATGGTGGTTGTGGCTGTTGATTCATCAGCTCAGGCCAGGATATCACTGCAGTGTCTGTCTTCATTGATGACCTTCCCATCATCTCACCAGAAGTGCGATTGTTTGTGGATGAATGCATATTGTTCAGTTTGATTTACTGCTCTTTAAATGATGAAGCAGTCCTTTGCATACTCAGAGAAAGAGACAGGCAACATTTGGGTTTGGGCTGATGGGAGGAAACTAACGTTCACAACAGCATTTTGACTGGTTCCATCACTGCCTGGTATGGAGGCTCCAATGCGCAGGATCGAGAGAGGCTGCAGAGGGTTGTAGACTCAGCCAGCTCCATCATGGGCACAATCCTCCTCGCCATCAATAGCATCTTCAAGAGGCAGTGCCTCAAGAAGGTGGCATCCATCATTAAGGACCCTCACCATCCGGGACATGCCCTCTTCATGTTACTACCATCGGGGAGGAGGTACAGGAGTCTGAAGACCTACACTAACATTTCAGGAACAGCTTCTTTCTCTCCACCATCAGATTTCTGAACAGTCCATGAACATTACCTTGTTATTCCACTTTTGCACTATTTATTTATTTTTGTAATTTATACTAATTTTTATGTCTTGCACTGTACTACTGCTGCAGAACAACAAATTTCACGACCTATGTCAGTGATAATAAATCTCATTCTGATGGCCATGTCCCCTCAGTATTAAGTGGCATATCTTTGTAAAATCCATTATGATCAATGCTTTTAGTGCCATCAATGACTGGAAATTCATCTGGGTAAACTACATATATGTGTGGCTAAAAGAACATCAGGGACTGGAAATTCTGCTGCACATCATTAACTTCTGATTTTTGCAAACACATCATTTTAAAGATTTGTGTCAGGAGTTTGAGGCAGTGCACTCAATTTGCATGGATGACAACTGGTGTAGCTCCAATAATAATAAGGTAGCCTGCTTTATTGACAGCCAATGTTTTTAAATATTTGCTCCCTGCTGCTTTGCTGTAATTGCAACACATTGCACGATGCATTACTGCAACTTTCCAAAATTTCTTCAGAAGCACAGCCAAACCTGCAACCGATTCTGGTGCATGACGGCTTGCACCTGGAAACGTATAATCTCACCCTGTCTCTGTGCAAGCCCCTCCAGACCTATAGTCCTGCAAGTACTCTGTAAACTGTGACCTCTTCTGCAAGTTCCCACTTTATTCAACCCCACAATTGAGCCTTAAGCTGTTTAGGTTCCAAGCCTTTTGATCTGTTTCAACTTCCTTCCTCCTGTCTGAACCACCTTAAAACCTACCTCTTCCAGAGTCACACAGCTCAGAAGCAGACATTTAGCACACTGTGTCGATGCTGGCCATCAAGTGCCTATCTATATTCAATCCAGTTTCCAGCACCTACCCCATGGTCTTCTATGCCATGGTGTTTCACATGCTCAAGTGATCACTTCTTAAATGTTGCTCTATGCTCTGAAAGGAGGAAAGAGGTTTAATGGGATAGAACTCCATAACTTGAAGCCTCAACAGCTTAAGGCACAATTGTTGGGTTGAAGGAAGTGGGAACTTACCTCCACTATCCACTTGGACAGTGCTTTCCAGATTTCATCCCTTCTAGGTGAAACAATTCTTTAAGTCTCTGCTCAATCTCCTACCACTTAGCATAAATCATGCCTTCTGGACACTTTTGCTAGGGGGAAAGTTTCTCAGTTTTATCCTGTTTCTGCCTCTCATAGGTTTGTATACCTCAATCATGTCTTTTCCCAGCTTTTTTCACTCCAAGCAAAATAAGCCCAGCCTATCCAATCTCTCCACATAGCTGAAACATTCTATCCCATGCAATATCCTGGTGAATCTCTTTTGTGTTCTCCAATGCAATCACATCCTTTCAATAGTGTTATGACCAGAAATACACACAGTACTACTCCATCTGTGGCCTAACTAAGGTTTTGTACGTTTTTACTGCTATTATCCTCCTCTCAGTATATCAGAACATAAGAAAATAACAGCAGGAATGGGCCACTTTGCCACTCAAGACTGCCCCACCACCCTACTCTGTGCCAGTCCTCCATAGCCCTCAATTGCCTGATCTTTCAAAAATTTTACTTAAGCTTCTTCTTTACATTCCCCCAGTGATATAGTTTCCACAATCCTCTGGAGTAGAGAATTACAAAAGATTCATCAAACTCTGTGGGAAGTTGTTCGTACAAACCTTGGTTTAAAATGACTGCCCCCTAATCTTGTAAGAATGGCCCTTCGTTCAAAATTCTCTCACTGCTGGAAATATCTTGACACCTAGCCTGTCATGTCCCCTAAGGAACTTGTATGTTTCAATGAGATCGCCACTTATTCTTCTAAACTATAAAGAATATAGATCTAATGTCTTAAGCTGCTCATAATTGGACAACCCTGGAGTCATAGACTTGCAGAGTCAAGGAGGGTTACAGCATGCAAACAAGACCTTTGGCTCACTGAGTTCATGTGACCATCTACCACCCATTTACACGAATAAGGAGGGTCAGAAACCAGGCATTCTTACAAAATAACCAGGGAGAATTCAAGTTTATTTTTTGTTTTTAAAAAAATATTGATTTGAAATGTGCAATCTGAAGTGGTGAAAACAGTTTCAACAATAATATTCAAAACAGAATTCAATAAGTATTGGAAAAAAAGAGTACAAAGAAATATATCTATGGAGCAGTGAAGTAGCTCTGATATGTTAAATTGTAGCAAGGAGTCACCTTTGCCTTGATGGATCAATGGCCCCCTCTGCTTTAACATTCTATGATTGCAAGGTCAACATATTTTTGGAAACAGAATGAAATTGTTTCTTGCCAGGAAATTAAACGAGTACTTGCAGCATAACAATCTGAATCATTATAGTCTCTAATTATTATAATATGCATAACCCTTGGAAGAGGTGATATGGTTTAAAATAGTAAGGCCCAACCTTACCAATTTCTTTGAGGTAATAGGATTTGAATGTCAAACTCCTTGACTCACTGGTCATTGGGCAACACTCTACATGGAAAGGCTACTTAATCTCAAAATTATAGAGATTCAAGGTAACAGCTTAAAATCAATTTAAAAATAAATATCTTAAATTATATTAATGTGGTAAGCAATAAATAAGTGGAGCATCATGGAAGGAATAGGCGATGAGTTGTCAGCTTCCTACCATCAAGGGTTTTCCCATTGTGCCCAGATTGTGTGGACCACTTAATGAAGAGCTACTCCCTCAGTGATTCAACAGTACATCTGTTGTATCATGTGATTACCAGGAGTTTAAAAGCGAGCTTAATGTACAGTAATTCCTACGTTCCTTTGTATTTGTTTGAAAAGTTGATGAAGCAGTGCAGATTGTCATTGAGACCCCTACTGCATTTAATTTGTATAATGACTTGAATTGAGAAAGAAGCTGTCCTCGACCGTGGCATCTACGTGGTTGGACCTAGGTTCACTCCTAGGAACTTGAAGCTCTCAACCATCTTGACCTCAGCACAATTGATGTAGACAGGTGCATGTACACCGCCCCCTTTCCTGAAGTCAATGACCAGCTCTTTTGTTGACATTGAAGGAAAGGTTGTTGTCACGCCACCATGTCACTAAACCCTCTATCTCCTTCCTGTACTCTGACTCATCGTTATTTGAGATATGGCCCACTATGGTGGTATCATCTGCAAACTTATAGATGGAGTTAGAGCAGGATCTGGCCGCACAGTCATGAGTATCTAGGGAGTAGAGTAGGGGGCTGAGGATGCAGCCTTGTGGGGCACCAGTGTTGAGAATAATCATGCTGGAGGTATTGCTGACTATCCTCTACCAACTGATTGTGGTTAGAGTCCAGTTACAGAGGGAGGTGTTGAGTCCCAGGACTCTGAGTTTGGTGATGAGTTTGCTTGGAATTATAGTATTGCAGGTGGAGCTGCAGTCAGTAAACAACAGTCTAACGTTGGTGTCTTAACTTCACAGTTTTCTGTATTTTATTCTATACTTTATTTGCTTTATGTACTTCTTATGTTCACACAATTTACTTTCCCCACACATCTTTGTATCAGCAGCAAAGCTGGATATGAGGTCCCTTAATCTTGGTAGTAAATATAAATTGTAAATAGCTAGAAATTTATATTAAAATTTAAGTTTTAAATTAAATTAAATACATTAAAATTTCACAGGTGTTGTGGCAGGATTGGAACTTCTCTTGGTCATTAGTCCAGGCCCCTGGATTAGCAGTCCAATTATTTAAAAGAACCACCAGACACATCAAAGTCAGGTTGGAGTCATGTTTGTGGGCTGAACGGAGGTGTTCTGTAAAGCAATTACCCAAACTGTTCGAAGTTTCCCAAGTGTGAGAAGTGAATGCAGTACACGAAATTAAAATTGGAACAAGTAGATTGTTATTTCACCTTTGGGACATTGGATGGTGGGAAGAAAGGAGTAAAAATGGAAGATGTTGCACATCTTAACTTCCTACAGTAGGACCAAACAGATAAGGTGACCACTTGGCAGAACACCTCAATTTAGTTCGCCGGTATGACCCTGAGCTTTGAGTTGCCTGACATTTTAATTGTCTGTGCTGTTACATGTTTTCACAGTTTCTCTTCTGATAATTGAAGGTCAAAGTTGAGTTTATTGTCATGTGCACAAGTACATGTATGCACAGGTGCAATGAAAAACTTACTTGTAGCAGCATCACAGGCACATAGCATCATATAAGCAGCATTCACAAGAAAAACATAATTTAAACATAAATTATAACCAATTTTTACAAGAAAACACAATTACAAAAGGAAGTAAATTTTAATGCAAAGTGGTCAAAGTATTGCTAAACTGTGTAGTGATTAGGGTTTTGCCGTTTGGTTCAAGAACAGAATGGTTGAAGGGAAGTTGCTATTCTTGAACCTGATGGTGTGGGACTTCAGGCTTCTGTACCTCTTCCCCTGTGGTAGCTGTGAAAAGATGGTGGGGATGTTATGTTTTCTCCATTTGCATCTCCTTTAGGCTGACCTTGTGTTCCCTTACAACCTCTTGTCATTTAACCTTGCTACCATGGAGCTTCCTAATAGCACTCTCATTTTCTTTCTACCTTTTCTGCATCTTTTAACTTGTTTACTTCTAACTTCTCCCAGTTTAAATGAAAAGTAATTGACCTGAAACATTAACTCAGATTCTCTCTTTTGATGCTTCCTGACCTGTTGACTATTTCCGCTTTGCTTTTTTTTTAAACAACAGCCATATTTATGATGGCTGCTTTTGATCCTGTTATCTCATGGCTCTTGTAACATTGGAATTTGAGCTGTAATAGCTGCAGAAAGTTAATCACCTGGTATATCAACATGTTCTACATGGAGGACACTTGAGCTTTTATTCATCAAGCATATCTCCCGAGTTTCCATCAGTTGTCTTTTGCAGTCTCTGGAGATCCAGGATGACTTGCTTCCAGTCTGGTTTGATGGGTTCTGAGGTGGTGAATGAGGCTAGTCTGGGAACTGCAGACTTTTGCAGAGATGGAACAAGAAGTGACTGGGTGGGTGGGTAGATTGTGAGGTAGTGCGCTCTTTCTGGGACTGGATGTCAGTGCAGAACCAAGAGCAAAATGTGAGTGTGTATTTTGGAGTATGTATTCACTGGGAGGAATGGATAAAGTTTATTTTGCTCAATCTACAGAGATGATTCATGTGAAAAAAAGATATCTTGATGTGATGTGCCAACCCCTGGACTTGGGGTTACCTTCCACTTGTTTCAACTCTGTTTTTTGTGTAAGTCTATCAAAATATGAGCATGCAAAAGCAAATATTTAAATTTATTTTGCATCATAACATTTAAAAAATATCCAATGGAACTTCACATTCAATAAATTGATTTTTTTAAGAACAACTTTCCTTTTCACTCCATCAGATCCCATAAATGTCAATCAGATGAATTCCATTTCATGATCACTGACTTATGAAGAATCATAGAATTGCTGTGATGCAGGTGGACATCATTTGGTTCATTGAGTCTGTCAGTACCCAGTAGAAAAGTTTTTTGAAATAATCATGTTCTGACAACATTGTGTCCATCACGAGAGGTATAGTGTATAAAAGTAGGGAAGTGTTGATGAGGCTCTACGGGGCACTAGTGAGGCCTCATTTGGAATACTGTGTACAGTTTTGGGCCCCATATCTTAGGAAGGATGTACTGATGTTGGAGAGGGTTCAGAGGAGATTTATGAGGACGATTACCGGAATGAAAGGGCTTACATATGATTAGCGTTTGTCGGCTCTTGGACTGTACTCACTAGAGTACGGAAGAATGAGAGGGGACCTCATAGAAGCATTTAAAATGCTGAAAGGACTGGACAGAGTAGATGTGGCCAAGCTGTTTCCCTTGGTGGGTGAGTCCGGGACCAGAGGGCACAATCTTAGAATTAGAGGGTACAGGTTTAAAACAGAGATGAGGAGGAATTTCTTTAGCCAGAGGGCAGTGAATTTATGGAATTCCTTGCCACGTACAGCGGTGGAGGCCAGATCATTGGAGGCGTTTAAGGAGGAGATAGATAGATATCTAATTAGTCAAGGTATCAAGGGATATGGAGATAAGGCCAGAAATTGGGGTTAGAATAGTTCTTTTCCCCCTATTTCTCATTTCTTTTTTTCTTTTTCTTTTTACCTTTTTTTCTTTTTCCCCTTTTTGGAGTAGACCTGATGGGCCGAATGGCCTACTTCTGCTCCCTTGTCTTGTCAGCTTGTGATCAGCATATACTTGAGCTTCGACAGAGAAAACTGTTCAAAAGGAAAATAAATAACACAATAATATATAGCCATAGGATTAAGAACTGGTGTTATGTGGTAATCTACCCTCTCTTGTCCTTTGCACATGATGTCCCATGCTTAAAAACATCTTGCAGAAAGTACTCCTGGAATTTAATGTATACTTGTCTGCAGTGCCCAGTCTTGCAGAGCTTCTTCAAGGGCAGGCTATAGGGCCTCTTTCACCAAGCCGACAATTTTCCATCTGCAGATGATTTATGCCTCTGTGTGTGCGTGTCTTCGGACTCAACCAGTGGAGTACGGAGTCTTGCGTCACCGTGCTGTTAAGCCTGAAAATATGACGGATAATTATGTGCACTGTCCATGCAGTGAGGCATTCTAACGGTAGATGGAAGACTGTCTTGACTCCTCAACAGCCTAAAGGGCAGTTTGCAGTGGCTCTAAGGTTGCAGGTACATTGAAGACACTTTCAGTGGTTCTTTCAGCACCACCATCCAGGCAATATTCCGGTGGCTTGTTCTGGCAATAAGATGTTTTGCTAGATGACATTGAGTGTTGGTTCTTGTAAAGCTTTTTGCTGTATCATTGATGATAGAAGGGATATTTAACCTGGCTAGCACCCATGTGTCTGTTGTGCATTTGTGGGCTCTCTTTGGAATTCAAATATGCTTTGAATAAATACTTTGGCATCTATGAACCTACAGATTACTGTCAGTTTCTAATGGGTTATATAGATGATCATTATTTCAAGCTGCTTGTATTTTGTCAAAGGTGATGGCAGTTATTGGTATTGGTTTATTATTGTCACTTGTACCGAGGTACAGTGAAAAACCTGTCTTGCATATCAATCGTACAAGTCAATTCATTACACAGTACAGTTACATTGAGTTAGTACAGATAAAAACAATAACAGTACAGAGTAAAGTGTCACAGCTGCAGAGGAACTACAGTGCAGGTAGACAATAAGGTGCAAGGTCACAACAAGGTAGATTGTGAGGTCAAGAGTCCATCTCATCGTATAAGGGAAGCGTTCAATAGTCTTATCACAGTGGGATAGAAGCTGTCCTTGAGCCTGGTGGTATGTGCCCTCAGGCTCCTGTATTTTCTGCCTGATGGGAGAAGAGAGAAGAGAGAATGACCCGGGTGTGTGGGGTCTTTGATTATGCAGGCTGCTTCACCAAGGCAGCGAGAGATAAAGACAGAGTCCAAGGAAGGGAGGCTGGTTTCCGTGACATGCTGGGCTGTGTCCACAACTCTCTGCAGTTTCTTGCGGTCCTGGACAGAACAGTTGCCATACCAAGCTATGATGCATCCAGATAGGATGCTTTCTATGGTGCATCGATAAAAGTTGGTGAGTGTCAAAGAGGACATGCCAAATTTCTTTAGCCTCCTGAGGAAGTAGAGGCGTTGGTGAGCTTTCTTGGCCGTGGCATCTACGTGATTTGACCAGGGCAGGTTATTGGTGATGTTCACTCCCAGGAACTTGAAGCTCTCAACCCTCTCGACCTCAGCACCGTTGATGTAGATCGATGCATGTACACTGCCCCCTTTTCTGAAGTCTATGACCAGCTCTTTTGTTGACATTGAGGAAAGGTTGTTGTCATGACACCATGTCACTAAGCTCTCTATCTCCTTCCTGTACTCTGACTCATCGTTATTTGAGATACAGCCTACTACGGTGGTATCATCTGCAAACTTACAGATGGAGTTAGAGCAGAATCTAGCCAGACAGTCATGAGTTTTTAGGGAGTAGAGGGCTGAGGATGCAGCCTTGTGGGGCACCAGAGTTGAGTTATTACATACTATTTCTTATCTGCTGATGAGTAAATTTTAGAGATTGGATGATAAAACTTTTCCTAGATATTAAATGCTGTTTATGGTCAGATTAACTGACCTTCCCTGTAAATTTACTGGTAACAGCTAACTTCACACAACAGCTTATTTGGTACCTTGAGTGAATCTTCAATCAAATCAAAATTAGCAGTTATTATGCAAATTCAAAATTTTGCAGCTAAATCCAGTATGTAACATTGCCAGAGCAGAAGATTTTCATTCTGAATGCTGAAGGAATATTCGTAGTCTGAAATTCCAAAGGATCCTAAAGAAGTGGGATAGTGCCAGAGAGGCTTGAAGTTAAAATATCTGGAAACCAGTGCTGATCAAGATGCATGGACCCATGATTTTCAAAGATGTCAGAAATTATTGGAAAGGGAACAAGTGCAGGTGTCCAGGCATTATATTCCCCCTTGAATTCATGATGAAGTAACAGGGATACTTAGATTTGACTGAAGTAAGCAGAGAGGAAAGCCCACTGACCACCAAAACCCGAAATGGCTGCATCATTGGCCACAGGCAAAGGAATGGATAAATCAAGTACTTTGAAAAGTAGACTAAATTACTGGCAGAGATGAATCAGTGAGAGGTGGGGTGGGGGGTTAAGTCGGATTGCTTTGGGGCTTTGGCATCTAGTGAATGGAGACAATTTCCACACATAGTAAGATTTTGTGTGCTGAAATGAAAGTGACATGTCTGCATCAGTCATGCCATTGCTACACCAGTGGTACAACAACATTGTGATAAGTAGATGTGCATAGCCCAGATGATTAAGTATTGACTTCAATTTTATAGCATTGTTAATTATGACTGTTGATATTTATAAATGTTAAACTGTAAAATATCATTCCAAAGTTGCAAAAACTGCAAGTGAGATTTATAAACAAAAAATGTGTTATATGCAAAACTGGCAATACAAATTTTATATGTGTATAAAGAAAAGTGTGCTTAGAACTTTTAGGGCTTGGGGCTTTTCCAGGTAGCCACTGTTTAGTAACTACATACACTGTTGTCTTATCACATGAAATTAAAAGTTATATACTTCCCAGTTTGTTCTTGTACTTAAGGATTCTTGATTACATCACTGAAAATCCTTGTGGCTACCCACTGTTTCTTCATCACCATATAATCAATGTCCTCAGAATTAAGTGCACATTAAAAACAATGTTCTTAGTTTTGAATGCATTAATTTCATCAACTTATCTGGCAGGTTATTTCCAGGCAGCCAATGCATGTTGCTTCTAGTATGTCTTAATACCATAATTAACAATATTTACCTTTGATAATATGCACCTCTCTTTGACATATGCCCTGAAATGAGATGACAGATTAGTGACTGGCACAAACAAGTCATTTACCTTCTGCGGTTTATTCATATTAATAAAATGAGAACAACTACAAATGCTGGAACTCAGAAATAAAAGGTGTAAATACCAAAATTAAATAGATTCATCGGGAACTTTTTAGTAAAAGACCCATCATCAAACTGAATAGTGAAAAACGAACTGATAAATCTAATGCACACCTTCACAGTGTGCTGCTGAAGAATATGCTCCCCTCTCTCCACAAAGATTATCTTGTCTTTTCCTTGGTGATGTTGACAGACCTGTGTCCAATTTTTTTTTGTATATTCTACAAGAGGTAAATATTGTTGTTGATTGGTTTGTAACATTAAATCTAACATGCTGTATTTTCTGTAAACTATAAGACATTGATCAATTGTTGTTTGGATTTTGCTTTGTCACATTTTTTGTATCTTTCAAAATTGTAGAATAGTAGGCATTAGTTTCAGTGTGATATTTGATACAAAGTTATAAGAATTCAAAACAACACCCAAAGATTTCAGTGCTTTGATTCACACATGCATAATAAATTTTGGGTAACTGTTTTTTTGCTAAAGTTGGTAAAACCTAACCCTGTGAAATTCTAGGCTGTTTTGAGTTGGCTGTAGCCTAGTTTTGCATGGGTTTTTTGTGAAACACTAAAGCCCAGGATTTACTGAATCCTGGGGGCGGGTGGGGCTGTGGAGGCAAAGTCATTGGTTGTATTTAAGGCCGAGATTGAGCTGTATCTGAGTAGCCATGGCATCAAAAGTTATGATGAGAAGGCAGGGGAATGGGGCTAAATGGGAGAATGGATCAGCTTGTGATAGAATGGCGGAGCAGACTCGATGAGCTGAATCGCCGATATCTGCTCCTTTGTCTTATGGTTATGGTTGTCTATGTGGGGCTGGTGATTTTGAGCACCAAGTGCGGTTATCCTAATGGCAGCATGTTCAATTGTCTTTTGACTCGTTATACTGTTCTGTGACCGCAATGAAAAATGACTGGCCTGAATTTACTTCACTGCTAACTAAAGAAAACAGAGCAGAATATTGTGTGTGGACTGGTTACCTGCAGGCATCAGGCCTAGATGGTTCATGCCACTTAGCAACTATGATGTAGTCAAATTATCCAGCTGACATGCAGGAAGCAGAAAGCAGGAAATAGCTTTGTATTTCCTCAATTTCTGTGAAATAAACATCATAAAAACTGAGAAGGAAATGAAATGGTGGCTTCAATACCAGCAATAAAAAGAGAGCAAAGAAAATTTTAAGTGAGAGAACAAAATAGAGCATTGGAAAAGAGAAATAAATTTTAAATTTTGTACTTTTAAATATGCCAAATATTAGCACCAGAAGGCACTTAATTATTTCAAAATGCCAGAGGAGTTTGTGGGCAGTAATTGAAAGTGTATCAGAGCACATGTAATACTGCTGCAAATGCAAGCTTAATTTTATGTGTACAAACCTTACATGGCTCTAGCGGGCTCTCTGTTATTTTAAAACAGCTGTAATCTTCATTGCAATTTTATTTCAGTTTTACTGTGCTAGTACAGCAACCTTGTGCTTTTCAATGTATTTCAGTGGTAAGGCATACATTGAAGTGTGATTTTCACAAAACTAATGGGAAATTAAAGCTTCTTGAACAGAAGTAGCTGGAGTAGTTTGCATAAATGAGTTAATGCTGTTAGCTTTACCATAATTTTGACAGCGAACTCTGAGCCAGTAACTTCATCCTTATCCTCTTACTCATGGTAGCTAGAAATGCCTTCTGAAGCATTGGACAACTTAGTAGGCAGAATAAATGGTAAAAATCTCATATTAATCATGAAGCCTCAAATGAGCTGTCAGTGATATGCTAATTTGCCTCCCTTTTGGTAAATTTTTCAGTTGCATAGCTGTTGGTGATAAGTACAGATTCTGTATTGAAAAATAGATTTTTTTGTTCCATATGATACGTATTTACCATGTGCAAATATTGCTCTTGAGTCTCATACCAACTCTGAAGCTGCAAAGGCAAAATGGAATCAAGTATAATGTTAGATTTTGAGTGAAATTACTTATGTAAAAGTATCCACATGACCATCAATTATGATTCACAGATTGAAGGGCACAGAGTTAATGTTGCTTAAATTTTGATCGGTGTTGCTAAATTGTGGTCATCAGTGGCACTTCAGCAGTAACTTTATAATTCTCCATTTCCTGAAATGTTCCTGCATCTATCTGCAGTTTAACTCTGCGATGCATGTGCTCCTTCTGCATGTATCACCTTTGGTGGATTGCTCTTCTGAGCCCATTACTTTCGTTTCCATTTCTTTCCAAAGGCAGAATTTATTTGATGCTGGAAAAGGTTAGGTTTACCTTGACATTTGTGTCAGACCTTCTGTACAGTTTGTTCTTGAATGCCGTGGATGCTGGGATACTGAGCCTGTAAATTACGTTCACTTGCTTGCTTTTTCAATAGAAATGGAAGTGAGCAAACAATTCAGTGTCATCATTACTCCACGGCTAGAATGTCTACAAACAAGGGAAAGGAATAACACAAAGGAGCATCTAAAACAAGATAAGCTGAAAGAAGAATTAAAATTTATGACCCCTCTGTACCAGAGCAGAATTTTTTGTAGTCAGCAAACAAGAATTTTGTGTCCAGGATGGATGTCAGTTGTTTTTCTTTTCCGTCAGGTCAGCTACTTCCTTTAACAGAGTCATTTGGAACAACTGTATTCCATATTGGGTACCGTTTTCTTAGAGGTGGACACATCACAGTTTATAGTACTGCTGATCAAATCCCCTTGAGAACAAGCCTCAATTTTGTGATAATTGCCTGAACAATTCAGCATTTTTTTCCCATCCCTAATTGTCCTTGTAAAGTTGGTGGTGAGCCACCACCTTCAAGTGCTACCGTCCTTCTGGGGAAGGTACCCCCACAATACAATGAGAGAGGGAGCTCCAGGATTTAGACCCTATGACACAGGGGTGGAGATGGGGTTGGGGGAGTGGTGGGGAAATAAGTGATATAATTTCAAGTGATGATGGTGTGTGATTCAGACAGTAACCTGCTGGATGTAATATTCCCGTGCACCTGTTGCCCTTGTTCTCAAAGGCAGAGGTCATTGCTGACAACAACAGCACTCATTTATGTAATGCATTGCAAAACCATCCAAAGCACCTCATAGGATTATTTTCTTGAAAATGTACTTTAAGCCATGTTTGGAGTTTGTTCAAAGAGGTAGATTTTTAAAGGAATTGTGGTCTGCAACTTTGGGATTTTATTGTTTCACTTTTAATTGCACAAGTGCTCATCCCAAAAATTGCTGTTAATTTCATAGTAGAATAATGGTGAACTCTGTTTTTTCCAATTGTTACAATCTCAAAATCTGGGGAATGCATGGTTTGGGAATTATTTCAACATATATTGTTACTTTGAAAATGTGCTCAGTTTTGAAATGAATAAACTGGCGTTTGAATTGATGTTTTTTTTCTAGTGATAATGTTTCTTGGTTATTGTCATTGATGTCATCTTTTAAGAGTTTAACATGAGAAAGTCTTCTCTGGTTGACGTATAAGTTTCCAGTCCATATTCAAAGAAGAAAAAAGGGCGACTTTCAATGTCCCAAGCAGTATTTATTTGAAATAAATCAGTCACCTATCTTGTAGCTATTTGTGAGATTTTGCTTTGGAAAAATACAAGGGTTTACAGGTTAACTCAGCATTAATTATTTGGCTGTGAAGTGCTTAGATATGTCCTGAAGTCATTAAAAAATATCATATCGATGTTCAAACAAGTTCTCAATGAACAAGACTACTTTGGGATAACGTATGTTGTCAAATTCAAATAACTTTTAACAAGATCTGGATGTTTATGTTGCAGAAACGTGTAACTATTATATTGAGATCTTGCATGCTAATAGAAGTATTGAATTGAATAAATACTATACTGTGAAAATCTTACTTTGTTTTTGCTGCAGAATTCTAGTAGTGGGTGTGGAGTAGATCTCGCTGTTATGGGTGAGGCACAGAGCCTGGTTACAGACCTACTTGCTGACCCATCAGTCCCCTCCAATATCACCTCATCTCTGCGAACTATCAGCAGTCTAATTGCATCCCAGCTCACGTACTCTAATACACACAGACCAAGAGTGAATCCCCTTACATCATTCTCTGACTCTTACACCTGTTCAGAAATGGAGGACTCATTGGAAAAAGGGGAAAGAATTTTTCCGAAGGTTAGAAAAACTTAACAAAAGATTTTATGAGTATAAACTACATTTCTTTATTATAAATGTTATTCTTGAATAATAGTTGCCTGCAACTGTAACCTTTACTTATTAAAATTTCTGACTTTATTTTCCTGATGAATGTTGTTATTATCGTCAATAATGTGAATGTTTTAATTCATGTTTGCAGATTCAGTTTCTTAATTTTGACTTGGGAGAACTCCATTTTACAATTCTTTTTAGTTATATCTCTCTTAGCAATTTAATGTTACCGAAAGCTACCTCGAAATAACTGTCTCCAATTTTGCCATCTGTCCTGCTTTTTAAGTGGTTAGATTTTGCTCATTCTCCCCGGTTTTCATGTTGGAATGTATCCTACTGATCCATGATGCAACTATATCTCCAAGAAATGTGGAGTTGTTGGCCAAGTCCATTGGATTGTTAACCTCATTTATCTTTCAATTAGCGTTTGAGAAGAAGTTTACCAACTGGCCAGCTGAGAAGAAATACAGGAACATGGACAACTACCACATCAGCAACTGGTTTGCCAACAATGGAGCCTGCTCCTCTTAGGTGGGATCGGAACAATGGAATGAAACCACACCCAGAGAGTGGTTCAGTGAGGTAATTTAATACACATACCATTTTTGAGGTCCAGAAGTGTATGGCACGGAAGAGAGGTCACATAGGTTGTGAATTGCATCAAACCAGTGGGTGATTTGCACAGCTCTGCCAACCATTATCAAACTTGTAGTTGACCTTCCAGGGAGGCAAGGAAGTTGCTGCTCTGTAATGTTAAAAATATACCACAGAGAAGGAAATATTTTCTTCTGTGTTGACTAACACTTTGAAAGAGAAGGCTGGCAAGATCCAGATGGCTTTTTTTGTTGTCTTGAACCTTTTATGTTCTTCTTCAAGTACGTGTTTAGTATACTTTTCATCAGGAAATCAGTCTCTATCACTGTTACAAGCATTGCATTCCTTATCATTACAAAGTGAAAAGGATTTCTCTCCTCTCTCTGTTAGATCTTTTGCTAATATTTTGGAATCTATGATCTGTAGTTTCTGACCCACTCAGTCGTGATAATAATCTTTCCCCGTTTACTCTGTTATAACCTCTTATCATTCTACCAACATCTATAAAGCCACTCTTGAACTTCTCTGTTCCTTCTTTCTGGCTTAGAAATTGATTGCTACATTATAAGCACATTAAAGAATCATTATATGGCATGCTAATGACTGAACATAAAACACAGAATAGTACAGCACAAGAACAGGCCCTTCAGCCCATGATGTCAATGCTGAACACAATGCCAAATTAAACTAAATCTCTTGTGCTTACACATGATCTATATCCCTCCACTCCCTGCATATTCATGTGTCTATCGAGAAACCTCTTAAATGCCACTGTTGTATCTGGTCCCCCTGGCAGCCCATTTCAGGCACCAACCACTCTTTCTTTAAAAAAAAATGCCTTGCACATCACCTTTTAAACTTTCCCCCTCTCATCTTAAATGCATGTCTGCTGCATTTGACGTTTCTACCCTGGGGAGAAAGATTTTGACTGTCTACCCAATCTGTGTCTCTCAATTTTATAAACTTCTGTCAGGTCTACTTTAGTCATGGATCTGCTACTGCAAAATTTAGTAGTACCAGAGGAAATTGGCAATTCCAGACTCTCTAGTTGAATTGCAAGGTGGGGTGAACAGAGGCTGGCAGTGAGGGTCCGATTAAAGCCAGAATAAGTAAACCAGCAATTGGGATGTGGATCATGAGATCAAGACCATGGTTGTGATCCGTGCAGGGGGATATTGTTGGGGTAGGTGGGTTAGTGGCCCAGTGATGGCCATGAAAATCCAAGGTCTACCATAGTCACATTCCCAGTGCTGGGCTGGGGTTTGCTGCAGAGGGTCCTCTTTAAATAGCATATCGCAATATGGTTCTTCACTGGAAACCCAATGATGTGTGTTCTTTGGTATAAATAATTGAATTTCCCAGGCAAGATTTCAACAGGGAATTATATCATCTCACTCACACAACACATATCTGGTGAACAATGGCAGCTAGAAGTGCCCAAAATGAGAATGGTTGCATTCCAATGTCAAATATGCAATCTTCAGGTAAAATAAGCACCACAAATCTGAATTTCTGGGTCACTATCTTTCCATATTCATCATCCCTGAGTGCATCATTTTACACTTCTCCAGATTTAACTGTACTGTCTGCACCCTGAAATGCATAGATACTCTCATCCCAATCCATCACTTTGTTTCAAGTTTCATACAATTTGCAGTATTAAAAATGTTGCTCCCTCTGTCTTGTTAATTTCTAAAATTTGAGAAGTGTTAGGGACCCAAAACTGACCAGTTTAAGCCATGTCTTGATCAGGAATACATCCATCCATCACATGTCATTGCTCCCTGTTACAGAGCAAATTTTATTTCTCTCCTCACTGCCACTTTCCACTTATTTCAGTGAGCTTCTCTGCAGTTTTCAGAGTCCAGTAAATTGAATTTCATCTGTGCCTGCAGAAGCAATAGAATCCTTGATCTTGCATGAATTAATTCCTCTCATTTGTGCACTCTGTGGGATCATGAGAATGACCCAGATGGGTCAGAAATTGAATGAGGCAATGGTGCACTACTGGTGATCAGTGGCTTAAAGGATATTGAATTAGAGATCTGCAATGGCATGCAGATGCTTACATGGGTGGGGTTGGGTAATCGTCACCGAAGAGTTGTTTGAAACAGAAGGGGTGGAGATCTTTACCCGGGCAGATCTGAAATAGAATGTCAGTAAATAACTTGGAGGACTTGAGTTGGCTCCCCAGGGCCAATATGGCGCCTGAACATGGAGGTCCTCTTTAAGTCACGCAGAAGCAGATCGTGCAGGTACTGTGAAAGCTGTTTTTGCAGGAGTGGTCTGCAAACAGCAAGAGTCCAATCCAATGAAACTCCTGCCTTTAATGGTATTATTGTGTCATGCACTTACCAATAATTTCACAAGAGCCCAGACTGGGTCTCACCATTGCCACTCTGCTACAGAGTTCATCATTGCCATAGCCCAAACTTGGACCAAAGAGCTGAATTTCAGTGATAAGGTGAAATTCTCTGCCTTTTCATTGAACAGCATTTGATTTTGTGTGGGATCAAGAAGCCCTGTCAACCTGAAGTCAAGGGAAGCATGCCAGTGGTTTGAGTCATATGTCGCTCAAACGCAGATGTTTGTGGTTGTTGGAGTTCAATCATCCCAGTTCCAGCCATCACTTTGGAAGTAGTTTAGGGCAGTGTCATAGACCCAGCCATTTCTGCTGCTTCATCAATGACCTTCCTTCTGTCATAAGGTCTGAATTGGAGATTTTCACTGATTAAATGCGGTGTTGCAGTTTCATTCCTTGGCAAATGAAGCAATTCATGCTTGCATTCAGCAAAACCTAGGCCATGTCAAGGCATGAACTGATAAACAGTAAGCAACATTTCCACCACAAAAGTTGAAGGTATTGACCATCTTTAGAGTGTCGCTCCACCGAGTCTTGATGTTCAGTGGCATTATCATAGGACATCCTAGGGATCACCATCAATTGGAAGCTCAAATGGACAAGCTACAAGATCAGGTCAGAGGGTGTGCATTGTCCAGAATGTGATGGAATGCTGCCTGCTTACCCGAGTCCAGCTCCAACAATTCTTGAGTAGCAATAACCAGAACAAAACAGGCTGCTTGACTGGTACCCATCCACCACCCTAAATGTTCATTCCCTGTAACACTGCCACACAGTGGATGCTGGGTTTCTTACCTAATAAAAAACACTGCAGTTCCGCTCCCCCCCCCCCCCCCCACCCCCCAATTATTCTGACAGCTTCTCCCAAACCTGCAACATCTACCACCAAATTGGTTAGCAAGAATCCTAGCACCTGCAAGTTTCTCCTCAGTTCCTGTACTATCCACAGCAAAGACATTCAGTGTGACACTGCTCACAGTAAACTACCCTTCCACATCCTTTTCGTCCTCTGCACCTCACATGACTCCTGGGTTATCCTTGCATTTGAACTGAATTGGATTTGTTACTTCTAATGAAGTCGTAACTAAACATTTAGAAAATCAAAATACCATTAGGTAGAATAAACATAATTTTATGGAAGAGAAATTGTGCTTGACGAAGGTATTAGCAATTAGCAGGATAAATCAAGTAAAACCTGTGGATGATTGGGATGAAAATAGGAGGTGTGATAGAAACACTGGCTATGTTTAAGATAAGGAAGTCACCTGGTTCAGATGGGAGTTATTCTGGATTGCTGAGGGAGATTGCTGTGACCATAGTTCTGTTATTTTTTAAAATAATTATGGAGAAAGATAGGACTGGTCCACAGGTTGTAGTACTAAACTGGCATCATTAGACGAGATCTTGCAAAGGTCTATTGGGTGAGACTGTTTGCTGGTAAAGGGATGACTGGCAAGTGGGTAGCTTTCAAAAGTAGGATAGGCAAAGTTCGGGGCCAACATGTTCCAGATGAGTAAAGGGCAAGGCTGGCAGGATAAGAGAACCCTGGCTGATGGGGGATATGGAGGCATATGTAAGGTATAGGTTTAGAGGGATATGGGCCAAACACTGGCAGATGACTAGCTCAGTTAGGCACCTTGGTCTGCATGAACTAGTTGGGCTGAAGGGCCTGTTTTCCATGCTGTGTAAATCTATGATTTTAAATAGTTTAGAATAAGATATTTTGTCACAAACATTAAGACAAGGAATATTCTAAATTATGGTGGAAACAATATTGTAATGGCTTTTTGAAGGAAGATTGATAAATGTTTTGAAGAGAAGCAAGGGTTTTGGAAAATGGCGAGTTAGGGCCATACAGTATTTTTCTGTGATATAAAATTCTAAGATCCTCCAACATTACTAAATGTAGAGAATTTGGGACACAGAAACCAAATTTATCTTCAGTGAGTCTCCAATCCTCATATGTCTCAACTTCCTTGGGGATAAAAAAAAATAATTATTATAGTTAAATGTATGGAATGTTAGTAAGTCAATTCTTACACATAAAAGCTTGCACTGAAATGCCATTGGCAGAAATTTGGAAACAGTTTAAAACAAAACCGTTTGAGAAAAGATAATTATCCAGGAAAACCAGAAGATGGTTTTAAACATAGCGCTTCAGATTTTACTAAGTCTGTTACCATTCTACAACCTTTCAATATTCTCCTTGAAATGATCAGTCTTCCTCTATGTAAGGAACACTGTCTATATATGTGCATTTCTTTTGTTTGAGTTTAAGCATATGTTTGGATACTCTGTATATTGCAGTGAGCTGTGTGGTGACTAAGCTAGTTGTGCTATTGTAGAGGAATGACTTTTGGTTTTCGCTGCTAAGTCAGCATTTATTTTTTTAAAAAATGCCTAATTCAGTTATCTGTTCCTAAGAAAGTTCAGTTGACAAGCTCCTTAATTGAAATTAGTGATGATCTATTGACACTATGAGTTTTATTGAGGTCTGGAGTGTAATTGTGGTATTTGGCAATTAACCTTGCCTGTCTGTTTAATGTCGATATGAGAAATAGCCTGGATAAATTTAAATGTGTGAGGTAAATCTAAATTATTATACTGTTGGTAAATTTCTGACTTTAAATCAGAAATACCCTTGATAAAATCATCTTTTTTTCAGAACAATTAACATTTTGCAATATTACTGGTACTTTTGTTGTAGGATAAATTGTTATGACGTTTGACAAAATGCATTATAACATATCATATACAATCACTTATGATATCAGTGTTCAGTAATAGCATTCTGTCCTCAAGTTAGGCAGTTGTGCTTTGTATGTGAGCATGTAAGATAAGCTGATGCATCAGTAATACATTGAGGAAATGCTGCATGGTTGGAGGTGCGATCAGTAGACGCAACATCAAATTGAAATCCTATCTGTCCTCCCAGGTGAAGTACAACACTTAAAGAAGAACAAGAATGTTTTTTGCCTATGTTCTGAACTATATTAATCTGTACTGTTTATTGGAACTTGTTTTGCACAAATTGGCTGTTGGATTGCCCTTTAGTCCAGCAGCAAATGTAATTCAAAAATGTTTCTTTCGCAGTAAGGAGCTATAGGGCCTGAGATCATGCATGCATATGATTGCAAGTCTTCCTTTAATTTTTCTGAAACAGATCTTGTTATTTGATGTTGATTTCATAATTTTTCTCACAAAGAAAGCCATGGGAACTTTAAGTGCTGGAGATTAGCCATTGACAGTCCTGTTTTTCTACTTTGTAATTGCTTGGAAGTTCAATTTCATATCACTTTTCTTATTTAATCATTTTTTATGGAATGAAATGCCTGAATAACCAATTCTTTGTCACTTTGAATCACTTTGGAAAATTAACCAGTTAGCTTCTGGGTGGGAGTCACTCTTGCATACTTGACATAATTTCCAGATCGGGCACACATGATGAGCATTTCAGGGGAACTTGGATTGCATTATCTTAGTAACACTCTTCACTTAGCACTCCTGGGACAACATGGTCTTTCCAGCACAGTACCAAAGTGGGAGCTCCAATGTGTAAATCAATTAATTAGCTTCCAGGAGGCAGCCCCCACTCCTCCACCTCCATGATCTCCATATTGCTCCCCACATCTATCATTGCTTAATTTCTTGATTTTTTGTTCCCCCAGTCCATCCACCAGCGCTTTTACCTCTGATCCCCCACCAAGTATCAATTTATGCACCATTCTTTTCAGGCACAGGCCTAATAAAACCTGTGGCTACGGACCATCATTAACCCAACCTATGTTTGAAGTATCAGGCCACATGTTTCAAAGTTAAAAACATGCAGTGTTTGGTCATTGGTGCAATATTTTGGGTGAACAAGAATTGATGGACATCTATGTTTATAGTTGTACTGTATATTCTAATTGTAGAGTCATACAGCATGGCAATAGGCCTTTGGGCCCATCACATTCATGCCAATTATTAAGCAACCATCTAATTTTTCCTAATCTTTTACTCTTACGTCCACATTAACTCCCACCTTCCACTTGCCTTATACTAGTGATATTTATAATAGCTGTTAGCCTACCATCCAGTATACCTTTGGTATATGGGAGGATATTGGAGAAGCTGGTAGGAAACCCACGAGGACACGGGGCAAGCATGCAAACTTCACATGACAGCATCCAAGTCAGGATCAAACCTTGGTCTCTGGATATTGCACAGAATTTTTCATTCATTAGTGTATAATGCAAGGATAATTTGAGTCCAGAATTTTTTGCTTGACTTATGTGTTGGTTTTCACTTTTCAAGTGCTTTAGGTATCGGTTCACAGGCAAATGGACCTTCCAGTTCAAACTTGTTGACAATTCCTAAATCTCGATCTGCATCCTTATCTTTAACATCTCACCATATTGGGCCCAGGCGAGCAGGTAACAAATTTTGTTTTCTTTTAAAATTATTGTTATTTGCTCTTGTAAACTAAAGTTGCAATCAGGAAAGAATTGTCATATAAAAAATATAGAATCTAACAAGCAGCTTCATAATGAGAACTTAGAAAATGGTCTTCTGATGCAAAGCTTGCACCTTTTAAGATATAGGCATGAAACCAAAGGATGTGTAAGTATCAAAAGAGAGTACTGTTACATTATTACTTTGTATAACTGGATGAATGTAAAGAGTAAAGTTGTGAGTGAGCACAGACATAAACAAAATAAGAATAATCCTGATTTCAGTTAGTAAAAAAAAAAATTCCCTTACCATTTCTGCAAAACCATTATTTTGCATAAAATAGTTGACTGGGTGTTTGTTAAAACAATGACTATAATTTAAAAAAGAATCAAAGAAATATACATTTTGTGAATGTAACTGACTGGAAACTTTGAGGCTTAATGTAATTTTTCATGGGCCTCCATGAATGGGAGTTCAGCATTTTTCTAATTTTCTTAGCAATTTCTACTTTTTCAGTCTTTAATGTTAAATGTTTACAAGCCAATTTTCATACCGTCCTCTCTCCCTGTGGCTAGTTTCCTTTTTCATCTCTGATTTCCCAGTTTCCTGGTCTTTAATTTTTTCTAGTTGGGACTGACAAGTACAAACTTTAAGATATTTCTTCATTAGTCACATTTACATAGAAACACACAGTGAAATGTGTCTTTTTGCATTACCGAGAGTGTGCTGGAAGCAGCCCACAAGTGTCACCACTGTTCCGGCACCAACATAGCATGCCCACAATTCCTAACCTGTACGTCTTTGGAATGTGGGATGAAACCGGAGCACCCAGAGAAAACCCACACAGACACTGGGAGAACGTACAAACTCCTTACAGACAGCAGTGGGAATTGAACCTGGGTCGCTGGCACTGTAATAGTGTTACGCTAACCGCTACACTTACCGTGCCGCCCGTGCCAACCTGTTGAAAGAAACATAAAAGCATCCCTTTGTTGCTACTGTTATGAATGAAATACTTTCCTATTTCACTCACCATTTTTGATTCAAACAAAACCAGGCCTTTTAATACATGGAAGACAGGACTATATCATGTATTCTATTTTCTATTCTGCCCATATGTCTTGGACCCAACCTTAAAATATCACTGAATGGACAGTGTGACTTTTTCCATTTCCAGTTTAGTCATCAGTTTGATACTTGTGAGTGAGAATATTAAACAGCAAATTTTGTGCTACTGGCAAGGTCAATAACTGCCTGAATACATTTCTCCATTTGATCATCATTATAAACAATTCAACAGAGAGATGGAAAAACTGGGTTGGAAATTTTATTATATACCTTAATGTTTTTGTTGACTAAGCAAAATAATTCTTTAAAGAACTTGATTTTGCAATGGTACCATGCTTTTGACAACTTGATCCTAAACCTCCACGTGCATCACATATTTTTGAAGACACTGGGCATGTGCAGTGATGTCAAGTTGCATGCAGTGTTGTTTTGAAGGAACTTGTGTGAACTTGCATCATATTTGCAAGACCTGTGAAGGGCATGGGACCTTGTCCATTGAACAGATCTTAAACAGAGAGTTGAGGCTGCCTTCAGTATTTAAAGGTGCCAACCCTAGCTGGATTGCTACCTGGAAGTTAGAGGTGTATATCTTACAGTTAGGTTCAAGTTTTCACAATTACTGCCTGCCTCATGTGTTTTGCTTGCAGCAGGGACTTGCACAACTTTAAATTTGACTACTTTTGGAGGACACTTAAAGATATTTGGTACACATACCCATGTCTGCTTAACATACGTACTGCAGGAACTCATGGCCCTGCTGACTTGCCCCCTCCCTCTAACTCTGGCCCTACACCCCCTCTCCACTCCGTTTTTGTGCACATCATCTGACACTGTAGCACCAAGCCTTCTATATCCCCTATTGTCTTATTTTCATTTTGGTAGAAGAATGTTCTATTTCATAACCTCTCCCTCTCTCCTTCCCACCCCACCACCTCACTGATCTCCATGTTCCTCCCTGCAGTTATGATTACCCAATTCCTTGATTCCTCACCATCCAACTAATTTTCCCATCACCACCAGTCAGCTTCATGTGCAAGTGTTGCCTGCACAGCCAAATATGATGAGTAATTTTCCAAGCTCACTGGTATAGATACTGTTTCTTTGGTTGTTAAGTGATAGATGTATCTCATCAGGCACTCTAATCTTTTTGAAATTGGTCACACTAAAATATTTAGTTTTTTCTATTAATATTGTTATAAACACAATAATTCCTCTAATATTAACAATAATTGATCAAGGATGCTTTAAGGTAAAATTGTATTGGAATATACCGTGCATTGTTTGTAAATCAGATTTTCTATGATGAACTCTCAGTTTAACAACAAATATTTTCCACAATTTTTTTTATGTGCAGCATTTAGCAATGAAAAATGGGCCTGACACTTGAGTGAAAGATAAGAAAACTTGAGTTTGAACAGATTTCAGCACAATTTCATTTTGGAAAATATTTTATTTCCAGCATGTTTTATAAATTAAACTGCAGGGAAATTTGTGCATGGGTACATTTTCTGTAAGCAGTTTTTTTCCCCAGAAATATAATCATTTAATCTTTCACTACTTAATTTTCTTTAAAAATACATCAATCAGAAACTATCTAGTGCACATACTTCCAGAAAAAAAGTTATTAGAAGTGTGAAGTAACTGTTAAATGCACATATTCTTTAATTTGAATATTAATAAATATTTTACCAGAAATACAGTTTTTGGAATTTGGAACAAAGTTAAATTCACTGTACTTTAAAAACAAAGACACTTTTAATGCCAAGAATCTGGAAAAAATGTATATATAATTTTGGATATACTCAACATGTCAGGGAACATCTGTGAAGAGAGAAACACAGTTAATGTCTCAGGTCAATGACTTTTTAATAGAATGGGAAAACTGAGAAGATGAGTACATTTTAAGTTGCAGAGAGGGGAAGGAGAAAACAGGGAAAAAAGGAGAAATCAGTGGAGACCAAGGGAATCCAGATATCAACTAAGAGAATGATGAAGGCTTTTTATTCATAGCTGATCTATCTGAAGGAGTGTAATTAAAGAGGGATGTGAGAGGCAAGGAAAACCACCGCTGGAACTGAAATGTACAATCCACCAGTTTGAAGTAAAAAGGAATGCTTGAGATACTAAGTAGGTAGCATCCATGTAGAGAGGAAAAAATGAATTAATGTTGCACATTAATGACCTTAAATTAGAACCAGCTAATTTTGACACAAGCTGGAAAGACAGATTATCTGAAATTGTTCATTTCAGTGTCATTTCCACACAGCTGTAATGCACACAGAAGGAAGGAGTGCTTTTTCTCAAACTTGCATTAGGCTGCTTTGAAGCAGTGTTCAAGGCCAAAGACAGTGTGTTAAAATGGGAGTGGGACAGAGAATTCAAGTGATAGGTAACTGGAAGCATGAGGTCACCCCCCATGGGCTGGATGGAGGAGTTCTACAAAGCAGTGAACCAAACAGTGGGTTTGGTTTATCCAGTGAATGCAGTACACGAAATTGGATGTGGTGCCTATGAATTGTTGCTTCAACCGAAAGGAGCATTTGGGCTCTAAATGGTGAGAAGGGAAGAGGTAAAAGGGCAGCTTTTGCATTTCCAGCAATTGCATGGGAAAGTTTCATAACAAGGGGAGTGGTTGTCGATTACAGCTACAAGAGTGACCCTGAGCTTCCAATTATGTCACTTTGATTTCTCCGCCCCTCCTCCTCCTCTGCAACTTAAGGTGCACTAGTTTTCTCACTTTTATAGTTCTGATGAAAGGTCATCCACTTTAAGTTCATTGTTCCTTCATTAATCCTTCCTTTTTTGTTTTTGCTCAGGAAATTTACTGAAAAACTAAATGTAATTAGAAAGTCTCTTGTAGGTTGAAGTAAGGTTTTTATATTTGCATTTCAGAATTTTTGCTCTCTGTTATTAACTGTTTTGAATTTCCCTTGGTAAAAATATTCTGTGTTTCTTGCTATCAGATTTGAGCACTTTTGTGGAATATTTTATTTGGTTTTCACATGATCAAAACAATCAGAACATGAATATTACTGACAGTTAAAACAAATGACTATTTCACATCTAAGCCATTTTCATAAAATTATAAATGGACAAAGTATGGTGCTGTGGATCATATTATACCACTAAATCTGGTTAAGGCTGTTTTTTAAAGAAATCCAGTTACAGTATTTCTGATTTTAAGTAGTGGAGTATAGTGCCACACACTGATGAAATATGGATTTACATCCATAGTCTTCCCACACTGAGGAGATTAGAGTGGATGCATAACAAGAACAATACATCAAGCGGAGAGAAAATTGTTGAGAGAGAGGTTATCATGTTGCACACTCAGTGCATTTGGATCAGAAGAACTTTGATAGAGGCCCAAAAGTACAATTTCTTTCTGATTCTGATTAAGTGGCCAAAGTACAAAAGAGAAAAGATATGATAATTTATTTTGGAATTAAGTACATACAACTTCATTTTCTCAAACTAAATTTTTTGAAATATAATATTTGTGATATGGTTTTGATTAAACTGATAAATCCTCCTTTTGTTCTAGGTACCTCTCCAAGCCTCAGTCCAGTGAATTCCCCAATTCATGGACCAGGGGCAATGACAAGTTTTAACCGCTCACCAGTAGAATTTCCTGATACAGCTGATATTTTGACCAAACCAACTGTGATTCTTCATAAACCAATTGGATACACGCTTAGTTCTCCAGAGTTTCAACAATCAGTGAGAATGTCAAGCACAATACTCTGCAGCAGGTACCTGATAAATTACTGAATGTGTATGCTAAAAGTTGTGTGCAATTTTATAAAAGCATAATAGAGAAGATGTGAAAATTTAATTGGAATAAAATAATATAACTTTATTCCCTCAAACTAAAATTTTTGAAAGAAAATATCTATGATATGGTTTTGATTAAACTGATAAATCCTTTTGTTCAAGGTTCCTTTGAAGTTCCACAAGGCCTTTAACAAAAACTGTATTGTTATGGGATTACCCAAATGCTAGTTACATAGCTGAAATAAAAAATAATAGAGAGAGGCGTTTATTTTGCAGCTTTCACACCCCTTTATATCATGAGTGAAATTACTTTCAGATTGTAATATATATGACATTAATGTTTTGCCAATGAGTTTGTTGCAAACAACAAAGTTGTAATAACCAGGTTATCTATTGTTATTGATGGAGAGGGATATGTATTGGCCAAGACATACGAGATAACTCCCCTACTTTTTGTAATACTGCTATGGGATCTTTTATATCCATTTGACAACAGATAGGACTGCAGTTTAACATTGGTTTCTGCAAGGTGACATCTTTGACACTTCAGTTTTGAGAGAGTGTCAGCTTGATTTCTTTTGCTTCTCAGAAGCTGCACTAGAACCCACAAGCCTCTGATTCAAAACAAGGTTTTACCAACGGAGCCATAGCTCAAACAATCTGGCCAGAAGCCACAATTTTTAGTTGAAATGAATCGAGATGACATGTTTCTCAAATGTGACTAAAGCATACAAGGTTCTAACCTGTGCAGGATTTTTCTGAAAAACTACACTTGTATCCCTAATTTTTAAAAAAGTATGGAAGAAGCAGCAGGGCAGGATACAATAAAGAATCATAATTGCATGGTGTTGGGAAATTCTGTTTTCCTTATTCAATGTCTTATGTAATTTTTATTCTGGATCATAGCTAAATATTGCTGCATGTCAACTGATAAAGACTCCATTATAAACTATAACAATATTTATTATAAATAAGAATTCCATTGCACAATTTAAAAATGCACTATTTCTTGAGCAACATTTTCTGTAAATAGGGTGACTTGTTGAACTTTTACAATCATGATTTAGAACAAAGTGTTCAAAGTTGAGTTTATTGTCTCATATGCATGAGTACATGTATGCACAGGTGCAATCCCTGCTGCTTGATGGTCTAGTTCTGACTCTCAGTCACTGATGTAATTTACAAGCCTAAGGTGTAAGTTTTATTTTGTCTTAAGAGTGCAATAGGTACTAGTATTTCCCAGATTAGTTGGTTATAAAATGACACATCACAGCATTATGCAGTTAGATCTATTTCATTTAGTTTCTGTTTTCAAATCTAGATTTTAAGGAAGTAAAACCAATTTTTTATCTTTGCCTTAAGTACATATAAAGGGGAAAGTAAATATTTATGGACCTTTTTCACATTTCTGAATGTTTTCTGTGTTCTTTCACAAAATTATTCTGTACCAGTTGTGGCCGGCATGTGACTAGACCTGTTCAAAGTACAGATTTGCAAACTGTTGCAGAATCGCCACATGTCAAGAGACCAGGTATGTTCATAAACAAAGAAAGTCTATACTTGTGAATGTTGAGTGTTCCTCCTCCAAGAAAAAATAATTTTAATTTGTGTTTCAGTACTGATGTAACCTGCTTTTTTGTGATAAGCTAACATGATATGTGGGGCATTGTTCATTCCTTTTCATTTCCAGGGGACAGCACCATTAATTGTGAAAAGCTGGATTTTGTGGCCTGGCTGAAACATGGAAAAATCTCACAGTTGAGATGAAAAAACACAATTGATTTTAAAAAGAGTAGTTTAATTGCAATAATACTAGTCCACTAATGTTAGAGCTACATCTAAAAAGTTAGCAAAAAAAACTACTATAAAACACAAATTATTCTCAGGATAAAAACAATATTACAGAGAATAATAATATTCAGCAGAGTTATTAAATATTATTTATAATAATTTGATTTAACGACTGTTAATTTGCTTTTCCCAAGAAAAATTATGTCCATGAGGATATCGAAGTATAAAACAGAATTTTCAGAAATATTGTGAAATGAAAATATGAAGAATATGCTTTATTTTTAAAGATGAAGGTACTGAAAATGCTGCTGGTAACAATGAATCGAAGGAATCAGAAGATACAGTGGGGGCAGATTGTAAAGATCAGCTAGAAAACAAAGTTTCCAAGAAATTTACAAATCACGAGGATCAGCTAATAGAAGGACAGAAATCTGGGGTAAGACTCTTTAGCTTTTGTTTACCAGTTTTACAGAGGTACATTGAAATTCATTCATTCATATCTGTACATGTAAATACCTTAAAAGCATTTCAAAGAGTCTTAGTCTTATGCAAGAATTAATCAAAAATAATTAATTGCAACAATTTTACTATCATTACAAATTTTAAGTATTTTAAATCATTTCATGTGCATTGAAATTGAGAAAAAAAAATACTGATGATGTAAAATATTTTTATTGAATCTATTGAAACCATTTTACTGTATGGGGTAAAATACCACACTGAGTGAATCATAAAAATAAAATCAAAAATTAAAGTTTATATAAAGTATGTAATTACTAATATAGTGTCTTTCACATTCTCGGGACTTCTGGAATTCTTTATAGTATATCATGTACTTTGTAGTCACATACCGTCATTTAACTTTCAGAGATAAATCTGCCTTCTCTCTTGACTTAAATTAAAACCTCTCTCCGACTTGACATTCACTTGTGGAAATTTCACAAGAAATTACTTGTAGATAGGTTGTTGGTGGGATAGTGAGGGGTGTTTGGGCATAAGTGGGTGTGGGATGTTGTTTGCAAGATCTATTGTTTCTCCTTAAGTAAGTTAACATTCATTATAAATTGTTCGAGTATGTTTCCTGAAGGTTTGTTTAACACATAATTCATGGTATTTTGTCAGCTAGGGAAAAGGTTTCAGATGGGTAGTTGGCAAGGGAGGAAAAGACAAATTTGTTGAAGATCTGTTCCAGGGCAGAGGACAAGAATGATGAACAGATGGGGGCAATTGGAATTGTAAAGAAACAAAGTAGTGTTTAAAAAAAACTTAACCATTAACGTTAACATGTCAGGGAAAATAAGAATAGTGGTTAAGAGCAGGGACTGCTGAATTCAATTTTGAGGTAAGGTTGAAGGTTGTAAAATATCTGATCAAAAATTTAAATGCTGTTTTCCAAACTTGCTGAGTTTTTAAAAAAAGATCAATGACAGGAGGTGAGAGGAGAGTGGAATAGAAAATTTATATTGCAAGTGATTGAAATTGCATGTTATTTATACAAATTAGATGAAGGTGTTAAGTGATCACACGTTCTGCCTTTGCTGTTCCCACTGCAGTGTTACAGTATAGAATGTTAAAATATAAACAAAAATGCTGTTTCACCAGTGAAGAGGGATTGAGGAATTGAACAATACAGAAGATGGGGGTAATAATGTAGTGGTTGCCTGGGAGTGAAGCAGGTAACGGTAGAGTGTGTTAGGGATGGTAGTTAATTGAACAGTATTTGACACATAGTTGATACTCATAAAATGATTTTTCAAGAAAATGCAATGTTAAGATACTGCAACACAGTCGTTGATAGTTTTTTTTTCTGTAAATCAACAGCAAGTGCCAGACCTTTCGCTTGACCCAATAGATACACAAAGCACTGGGCTATGCATGGATAAGCTAAACAGTTGGAATTTTCCCATTTTCGAACTTGTAGAAATGACAGGAGGACAGTCTGGAAGAATTCTTAGTCAGGTTAGTTCTGCTCATGTTTTATTTCTGTTATGACTATGAGTTGTTGTTCATAAAGTTTTGTTCGGTTACTGCATGAAATAAAAATATCTAATATAAAGCAAAATACACAATCCAAATTTTTGTTTTAAAATTTTGCTTACTTATCAAAATTTATCTTAGTAAAATTGAACATTATTTTAAGGTGTATATTGACGTCAAAGGAATTGAATTTTACAAGCAGAATACAAAAAGCTTAGGCTATGATGCTGCACATCTTGCATGAGTGACTGAGGGAAAAAATTCCGCTTATAGGTCTTCTGCTTCAAATATCAAGTTGTAACAAACCAAAAACTGAACTAAAATTTTCAACGTATAAATGAATTCTTATCTGCAAATATTTTGGGAAAGAGCATTTTAAAATGTATATTGATGAAATATTGAAACACCAACAGGTAAAGTTCACATACAAAACCAAAGTAAAAAATAGCTTTCTGGGAACCAAATAGCACTCTTTCATGAAATATTTATATATGAGAGTTAATCAGTAGCTCTGGTGTTTAAGCAATATCTAGCTCAGTGATACTGAATGGTCTTGTCTAGACTTTGATCAGCACTTTTTGATTGGCATGCCAGATTGAGTACTAGTCAGAACTACATTGTCATCATCATTGAGCAGAATGCTGAGACTTGAATCAGCACTTCCCCACAACATAATTTTACTTGAGAACCCGGAAATGTCTCAAACAGACTAACTTTATAATCGACAGCAATCGCAAAGAACTTTTGAATAAAGCATCATTAATGGAGGTGAGGTTATGATGTGAACAGATGATAGTGAAGATCCCCTAGGAGGGTTTATGTTGAGATTAAATACATAATTTTAATAAGTGCAGTTTTAATCCAACAATTCAAATTATTAATCTAATAAAGTGGAGGTGGTTGCCTTTCCCTAGAGTAGAGAGGTGGAGGAAATTCATGCTATTAGATACTTCAGTGCCCTTTGTTGGTTCCTTGAAGGATAGTGTTGTAAATTTGAGAGAGTGAGGGAAATGAAAAAGTTTTACACCAAGAAGGATAAATAGCAAGGTTATACTTCTGTTATTTTCTTTAAAGGAAGCTGTAAATAGGATATTTATATGTTTGGCAAATGTATCTTTTAAAAGAAAATACTACAAACATAAATTGTTGATCTTGCAGATATTGCTGCAGGGAACTTGATTTTCAACAGGAAAAACTAATCAATAATACCTACTATGTTCTTAATACACTACACTCTCAGCCATCTGGCATCTATAGGGAATAGTGGGTGCCAGTTACATAAATATATCGGTTGTATGAGAATTGCTCAAAAGAAATGGCTGTACATCACAAACTAGTACTCTATGCACAAACCTTGAAAGGAATCGCCAAACTATATTTTATCTCTCTCTCGGTTCATGAACATTTCTTTAAGCTTTGCACTTTCTGATTTAATGTCATAAATTGACAAGGAACCAATTTTGAATTCTTTCAGAACTGTGTGATTTTTCACTTTTCCAGTCTTGTACATATGTCTATTTTCTGTTTCAATGTTAGAACAACACATTTCCGCTTTATATCTTTGCCAGGAGTATTCTTATCCAAAGTAGCGGAAAGATGTGAGAAAAGTAGTACAGTTTATGAAACAATTGGAAAGTACTACCACTTGTAAACATGTGAGGGACTGAGGGCGATTTGCTGTGCTCTAGGCTGATAGAACAAAATTACATTGAAACTTGGCATTCCAAATTCAAATTGATGTTATTGAAAAAAAATTTATGAAGTTGCTTAATATTCCTTGAAATTTTTGCAGGTTGCATGACAATTCCGATAAATAGCAGATAAATGAGAGTTTACTGTAATTACCAAATAGATTTTGTAGGATGTGGTGGCTACAAAAATACAGCAGTATTATGCAGTCTATTTTATAATTAAATCACACTAATACATAGTGATATTCCAAATTTTTAAAAATATTTTTTGACAGATTTCATTATGTCTCCTTTATCAGCCATTTTTTTTAATGAGCGTCTGGAACTAACATAAAAATTTTGTTGTTTTAGGTCATTTATTCTCTGTTTCTTGATACCGGCTTATTTGACCTTTTCAAAATCCCTGTTCGGGAGTTTATTAACTACTTTAGTGCACTGGAGAATGGTTACCGTGACATTCCTTGTAAGTATTGATATCTTCTATCTACTTGTGTGTACATAAAGTATATTCCTATCTGTGGCATTGCTCTTCATAAATCAGAGAAAATAGTTATTGTGTTGCTTTTCTCTCGCTGTTCTCGTGCTTTTTGTTCCCTAATTCTGTTTCTCTCCCAACTTACTTTGGTATATCTCTCCCCTTTTTGATCCTGTCTTTTGTCTTTTGTCTTTTCTCTTGGCGTCTTTCAGGTAAGAAGGAATGAGTGACCTGGTGTGACAGTGAAAGAAGCCCCTCAAAGTTCCAGGATGAAATTTTTGTAACAGTAGCAGGGAAATTGTTAGTCTCAGCATCTTATTTTCCCCAGCACTTGTACTTTTCTTTGGTTCTCATTGTATTGCCCAAGCTGCCTTTTCTTCCACTACTTCGTCTCCTTGTTCACCTGTTACTCACTTCATCCTTATTCTTCCATGCACTACCTTCTCACTTACTTCTCACAAAGGCAGGTGGTAAGAATCTTCTTTCCTTCAACCTCAAAGTCTGAACCCCAACTTCTTCCTCCTCTCATTCTTTATCTTAACTCCTCCAGCCCCATCTATTTCCTCATTTTTCTTATGAGAATAAATTGAATCAGAGTGAGGAAAAGCTCCTGTTTGTCAGTAACAATTCAAAAATGTAGATATTCTATTAAATGTATAAACTTTGCTTTTGCCTCAAATTCAGCACTTTTTTAAACTAAGAATGAAAATGTGCCAAGAACTGATAAAGCAGAAAACAAAGGCAATAACAAATGTGTGATTATAATAATTTTTAAAATACTCTCTGTTCTACCTGAATGAAACTTTTAAAATCAATACTTTTCCCCATATTTTATGCTCAGTTATTTATTAAAATTATTTAAACTTGCAATGTCACCATTATAGTTGATTTAATGGCACAGATCCAGTCAGTAAAATCCTGGAAAGGCAGAATTCATGAAATAGTGCAAAGTCATAAACTAAAAAGTATAACAACATTTAATTTCCTGTAAATGCTACAGTACTTCCTTATTTTTCTTTTGCCAGCCTCTTTGTTAATCTCCTTTTCTTAGCTATTTTCATTACAATTATTAATTGTTACTTTTTATCATTGGGTTTTCTGTTTCTATTGACATAACGTTCACCATTTAAAAAAACGTTATTTACCCAGGGAATAGTTAAGATGTGGACAACAAGGAAAGGCAGACATGGCTTTCATTACTGGATATTCTATGCAGTTTCCATTATTTGAAGTCTAGTCGCTGTTGTAATGTAAGAAATGCAATAATCAAGTTGTGCAACAAAGCTCCTGCAGATTGGAATGTAATAATGATTAGATATTTTGTTTTCGCTGTTTTGATTGAGGATTGAATATTTATAGGCACGTAGGGTAAATCTAATTATCTTCAGAATAACAGAATGGGATTTTTTGCATCCATCTATGGGAACAGACAAGGTTTTAGATCTAATGTTGTATCTGAAAGACAGCTTCTCCAACAATGCACCAGTATCTCAGTATTGCACTGGTGTGTCAAGTTGAAATATTGTGGTCAAGCCTGTGGAGTAGGACTTGAACACAGAAATTTTCAAGGCATAAATGCTATTTAGTAAGCTGCAGCATGTGGAATAGTTAAAGTGACTATCATACATGCAAATGAGGAGAAACTAGATAAAGCAATGAAGGAAAACTGAATACAAAAATAAGCTGCTGAGGATAGATGAAGTAGGATGTAAGGAGGGCATGAAGACCATAATTCTCAACTTAAGCCTTGCATGTTAAATTGTCTGCTTCTATGCTGAAAATTCCAAGTCATTCATTTAAAGTAATTGAATAGAGGTACACAAGTCTGTTTGTTTTCCATAAATTTTAATTTATTTGAAATACAATGTGCAGACTTTGCACAAGCAGCCTGAGCAATTGGGTAGACCATACTTCAATCCCACATTGAATCTATGTCTCAGCAAAAATGAATACATCCATATAAACCCAACAAAGGGACTTCAACCTGAAGTATTAACTCTATTTCTCTTTCCACAGATGTTGCCTGATCCGCTGAGTGTTTCTAGCATTTTCTTTTTGTTATCCCAGACTTCCAGCTTCCACAGTATTTTTTTCTATTTTCACTTTTCTCCTTGCTGGGCAGAGTAAGGATGCACAGAGGCCGGGTAGAAGAGCATCTATGGCAAAAATGGCTCATGATGTGAAATAAATAATAATTTTTGTGTTTATCAATAACGGGAGAAATGTTTCATTACATTTTATAGCGATGCTGATGCATCTTTAAAGAGACAGGTATGTCATTTTTTTTTGGTTGTTTTTATTTCACCTATGGTCTTGGTTCCACTGTTTTAAATAGATCACAACCGTGTCCATGCCACTGATGTGCTTCATGCCGTTTGGTACTTAACAACAAGGCCTATTCCTGGATTCCAGCAAATAAACAGTGATCATGTGACTGGAAGTGACACAGGTATATGCTTTGCACTTAATTATCAGAATTAATATCATTTTTGCTTTGAGGATTAAAAGAAACATTATTTGGTGACTGAATACTTGTTTAATATGATTAGGCATTTTAATTGTTATCTCAGAACTTTGTTTATTCATATTTATTGTTGTATTAGTTAATCATGGTTTTTATGGGTAGCTTGAGGATTCCTTCATCAAAATAAATTTTTGTTTTGAAATTTAAGTTGTGAGAAATTCACTTAACTTAATTGATAGCCACAACAGTTCAAAATGTGTAAACTGAGGTTTAGAGTTTGCAGCGAGATATGTCTTTGTCCTCAAGGAAAGATCTCCCAAAGATTTTTTGATCACTGTAGTGGGAACTTTTTGTTCCGGTACTTGTTGCTGTCAGGTATCAGGTCAACTCTTTCTTGGCGTCAAGTAGCTATCTTATCGAACTGATGGAGGAGTCGATCTATTTTTATTTTAAATTATTTATCAGCAAAATAAGCAAATCACAACAGTTAATTAACTTTTTTAGTATTTTACTGTTTGCTGAATAAAGTTTTGAGTATACAATTAAGATAAAAGCTGAAGTATCAATACATTTTAAATATTTTTTTGGGATATATGGGGACATACAAAATAGATTTTTTTTTGAAGATGTGCCATGCTGTAATTACGGTTTTGTATGTCACAGAAAACCAACCTTTATCAGATGTAACATGCATAACATTTTTCGGGTATTTTATGCGAGTCTAATTTGTAAAGAGTGTCTAAGTTCATGTCATTTTGACTGTTGTCCCTTGATTCAAAAATTTGTTGATGATATCACAATTCAAGGCTGCAGAAAAATATCAAGAGACTGGTTAGATGGCTACAAAAGTGGCAAATGGCATCTGATGTAGAGAAGAATGAGGTTAATAGATTGGATGAAGACAAACAAGACAAGGGAAAACGTACTAAATGATAGGATACTAGGAATGATCATGGAGTGCATATTCATAGCTCCAAATGACCTGCTACCTTCAGAGATGAGGTGGATGAGAATATCAGAAAGAGTGCTAGAACTGTGTATGTAATTCTGGTCATTACCCTGTAGGAAGGAAATGGTAGCAGAAGAGAAGGTGCAAAAGAGCTTTATGACTTTTTTGTTAGGGCTGGAGAATATTTTGTTTATGAACAGCATGAACTCAGCTGCGTTTTTACTTTTTTTTGAAACAATGTAGACAGAGGAAATTTAATTGAGGAGGGTGAAAAGAAAGGAAAATTTCCTTGACAGATTGATAATGAGGGGATATAGATTTATGTTGATTGTAAACATAAGTGGGAGTTAAGAATTTTTCTTTCTACCCAGAAAGGAGTGTGGGTCTGGAACTCGCTGAATGATACTTTAAGAACAATGAAGAGCTGTGAACTGAGAGCTGTGTGTGAGAGAAATGCAAACAGCACATATCTTTTACCAGCACAGAATGGCCTCTTCCTGATTTCTAGTATTTTTTTTTAAATTGGCTGAAATTAGAGTATTAAAGAAGTGTTTCCAGTAGAGTCCATAGCATTAAATATTGAGGTTGGGAACTGCTGCTATTACCAATCTGCCTCCTTCCACCACCAGCCCTCCCCCAACCCGAGTAAGTGTCAAGCAGTTTGAAGTCCTTGTGGATTTTTCAAACATTTTGACGGAGCTCTAACAGCAAATCCCCTGTTGTGCTTTGATGGTGAATTCTATATGGTTGGACCTAGCACAGGAACAACAAGCTCATTCATTTAAATGGAATACACCAGCTGCAAGGGAGGGGGACAAATATAAGATAGTAGACAGTTTTTTTTTCATTTGTATGTTTCAAAATCTTTAAATTACTAAATTATTTTTGTTGATACTTGAATGTTTCTGAATGTTCTTGACATTCAGTGGTTGACAGCTTAAAGCCACGCATTAAGCCAACTGAAAAAGCTGTCAAAATTTTTCAGCCATTTTGTGGCAGAGCCCACCTGCATGACAGCATTACATCATGCAAGGCCTTACTGCGATACAGGGCTTCAGTATTTTGGATCTGGATGGATGACCAAATTGACATCGGACCCAGAAAACGTAAATGCATGGTCGATATTGTATCAGCACTGAATGTGTGGCTCACTTCTGCCAGTAAGTTTTGGCTTGATGCCCTCTAACTGTAGTGACAATCATTTTTACCAAGGAGTGCTTTAATTTTTTTTAAAAGTGCAAAAACTGCAATTGTAATTAGCACACTGAAATTACTTTTTTTGAAAGCCGAAACATTGCTAAATAATTAACATAAGATCGACCAGCAAACAAAACCTCGGATTGGACGAGACTGGGCAATGAATCATGTTCACTTTTTCATACAAATGCATGTTTTTTTTTACAGCTGCACTTCTAAATAAAAAATGGTTCTGTTTTCAAGGACTATAGTGATAACTTCACTTTGATCAGCCAATATGATAAAATCAATATATTGATTTGCAAGGAGTACTGGCTTTCAACCATCTTTGAAAATATGTGAAGTTGTCAGGGAAGCTTATTGACAGTAAGCTAAAAAGACCATCTGGGTTGATTTAACTACATTTTTAATCATTTTTAGATTCTGACAGTGGAATATCTCCAGGCCGGGTTGCCTATATATTTTCCAGAAGTTGTACTATTACCGATGACAGCTATAGTTGCCTTGCATCAAACATCCCTGCTCTGGAGTTAATGGCACTTTACGTTGCAGCTGCCATGCATGATTATGATCATCCTGGGCGTACTAATGCATTCTTAGTCGCAACAAATGCACCTCAAGTAAGTGGGTCTGACTAAACATAGATTTAATATGAATTATTTAATAAAAAATTTTCTGACAGTACCAGGTGTAAGGCTTATTAAATTGTATTGGGTTTAGACTAAATGCTCAACTTTCTCTGGGTGTGGAATTAAATAAATTTAATCAAAACTTAATGGGCAGTCCTGTTTTAACATTCTAATACTAGTTTAAGTTATTGATCCAATCATTAACTTCCAAATCTTAAGTATTGCATGCAAGAACAAAATCATTTTGTTCATCATATGCAATAGTACAAATTATACCTTGCTGCTTAATAATTTTAATATGACTCAAGGTATGTTTAGTTTCATGGGAATCTTTAAATAAAAAAAATTGTTAACATTTGCTTAAAGGTATAGTTACAACTGAGACACAAATCTGTGTACTTGATATGGAAATTGAAAGTAATTCAACATTGAGCAGGATTTTTTTGTACCTATCTATCAATTTATTTCATCTGTTTTGTGTATTATTGATCTTGTGTTTGCAATGTGGTATTTATTTCTGCTTAATTTAAATTTATTCTTCTAATTTCTAATACTTCAGATGAATTCAGAACAGAAAGAAGTGAATGATGCATAGATAGCTTTTTCCTATTTGCACCCATGAAATATTTATTATTAGGCATCAGGGAGCTTTTTTCTGTGCAATGTAATGAATAACATTATGATTAATTTTGTATCCTAAGAATATGTAGCTAATACAGAATTTTTCAACTTAGTAGTTCTCAACGCTTAAAGCCAGAAATGGTTTGTGTTGTAGTACTATTTGTACCAAAAGTTGAAATTCCAGTTTGATGGGAGTAATCCCTTAGCTAATAATTTAATTGTGTTTGAGATCTGATTTTGTGTGTGTGTGTGTGTGTGTGTGTGTGTGTAAGATGAAGTTGATTTTTAGTATGTTCCAATACAGAGGCAAAGAGACCTAACTAAAGCTATGTAGGAAAAGAAAAGAAAATGGCTGACGTTTAGGTAAAGTGAGACTGAGAAATGGATCCTGTACAGACTTCAGTTTTTGTTAACATATTTTATTAAATACAATAGACTGTGAAGATTTTATAAGTTGAATGAATAATTAATATCCAATTGCTTTTCATACTGCATTGTAATAATGCATTTTCATGATATTAATGATATTTGAAGCCTCAATGAAAAAAGTTTGCAGTTGCAAGTAAGTTATTTTTTGTGATGTATACTTTTTGCTTTTTATAAAAGCGAATTCTTTCAATAATTTCCAGGCTGTCCTATATAATGACAGATCCGTCTTAGAGAATCATCATTCTGCTGCAGCATGGAACTTATTTATGTCTCGTTCGGAGTTCAACTTCTTGGCAAATCTAGATCATGTTGAATTCAAACGGTTTCGTTTCTTGGTGATTGAAGCTATCTTGGCTACTGATCTGAAAAAACATTTTGACTTCCTTGCTGAGTTTAACTCCAAGGTTTGTATAGTTGGCAAAATACCTGCTAGGCAAGAAACTTGCTAAGATGTAAGTGAGCTCTGAAAGAAACTAAATAACTGTTATTTCAGTTTATAAACTTCAATAAATTTTCTTCAATGTTAGTAAATCCAATCAGAACAAACTTCATTATGTTAGTTAAAGTACAAGATACTTACAGTGAGTTGAGCACCATTAGGATTACAAAGGTTTGTAGTTTCAGTGCACGTATGCATGCATGCATGAATGTAGAAGTAACTTGCATCCTGACAGTTGTCAGTGGATGCTTCTCAAACTGTGTTCCAGAGGTGCTCACGTCATAGAGCCCAAAGTTGTGTTGATTTCTCAAATACACAGTGGTGAATCTGCATGACAACCTGTAGCAGATTAGATGTGCTGAAGGAGCAAGATTTATTCCACTGACTACAAATTCTGGGAATTAATACTACATTAACTGAATTGGAATCAGAGTGAAAATATTTGATTTTTGTTTTCCTCCCCCTTGCTGCTGTGTCCTTTTGTGGTCACAACTGAAGACAACTAACACAACACAAATGAGGTTTGAATATGGTGTCATCTGTTTTTCATGCTTTAATACTAAACTGGGGTTGGGTTTGCTTAGCGGGACATTGGGAAGTGCTCAATAGGATTTTTGTACTGTGACAGTTGACATTAAAGCCAAAAGCTAAACAATAGATTTAACTTGCTCCAAAAAGCAATGATGACTTAATGTTTTAAATTTTTGTGTTTGAAAATGCAGTAATACATTGTTACTGAGGAAAATCGAACCATATTGTTTGCTGTTTTGAAGCAGATAAATGAAGTTAACAATCCAGGAATCGATTGGACCAATGAGAATGATCGTTTATTAGTGTGCCAGGTCTGCATAAAATTGGCTGATATCAATGGCCCTGCTAAGAGAAGGGAGCTGCATCTACAGTGGACAGAAGGCATTGTCAACGAATTCTATGAACAGGTGTCAGTGACTTTTCCTTTTTTCCGAGAGAATGTATGTTGTGTTTTGGGATACATAGGTTTATCTTCGTTACCGCTGATGCAGTGGTAACACAGTCTTTGTTTTGCTTGTTATGCATTATTGAACCGCATTAAGTTATGGCATATTTTATATTTATATATACTTGTGTGTGTGCTAATATAATAGTAATTGCAATTCATTTAATGCAAATACATCAGGAATGATATAGAGTCATAGAGTTATACAGCATGGAAGCTGGCCCTTTAGCCCAACTTGTCCATGCTGACCAAGTTGCTACCTGAGCTAGTCCCATTTGCTTGCATGTGGCCTATATCCCTCTCAGCCTTTCCTATCCATGTACCTGTCTAAATGCCTTTAACTTGTCCCTCCATGAAATTTGTTTCATCTTCTGTACTGGAGTCTCACTATTTAATCCTAGAGGATTTATAACATTATATTTTCCTCTACAGGGAGATGAAGAGGCAAGTCTTGGGTTACCCATTAGCCCTTTTATGGACCGCTCTTCACCTCAGCTGGCAAGGCTGCAGGAATCTTTTATAACACATATTGTAGGGCCTCTCTGCAACTCGTATGAGGCTGCAGGACTACTACCAGGTCAGTGGGTGGACGACGAAGATGTTGATCAAGAGTGCGGTGAGGACGACGACGATGATGATGCAGAAGATTTAGAATCTGAAGATGAAATTGATGATGATGATCTTGATCTCCCTAGAAGTAAATGCTTTTTGATTTAAAACAAAATTCTAACTAATAGTAAATATGACATTCACCTTCACCCCCAAATATCTTATAGAATGTCCATTATATTGAGACTGTAATATAAATGCACATTTTTGTGTGATTCGCTTGCTATTGTCGAAATTTTAAAGTGGATTGTTTGTAGTTCTAAACAAAACCCAATGGAATCAACTTCAGAAAATAATTCAAGAATAACAAAATACCTATAAAATATAATTTATAAATTGGTTTATGAGTGATTAGAAAAATAAAAATCTAAAAATGTTTCTCATTCATTTTATTAATAGGGCAGAGGAGGAAGAGGAAAAGGAGACAGAGAATCTTCTGCCAGATTATGCACCACCTAACTGAAAATCATAAACTGTGGAAGAAGGTAATCGAAGAGGAGGAACGTGAACAGCAATGCAAGTCAGAGCTAAATCTACAGCAAACAGATAATTCATCCTTACCTCAAACTTCGGATGAAATCCAGGTAATTGAAGAAGCAGATGAAGAGGAAGAGAAGCAACAAGTGGAGGAGAAATAGTGCTGAGAAGATGCAAAGCTAAATAAATAACATATTGCTGACATTAGAAACTGCTGTACTTTGTTAAAAGGCCTTATTACTGTGAGAGGGTTCTGGCACTCACCGGGATCCCAGTCCTATGCACTTTTACCCATGGAAATATTTGAGTTTGTATACCATGAAACAAAGCCCTTTGTGCCATTTGGTGTCCAAATGTTTTCGTTATGATGCTGCCTTGCAGAATAAAGAGTGCTCAGTTTCCATGTGGTACTGGAGGATGTTGCAAAAACTTCAGCTTAGCAACTGCTGTTACCAAAGTGAACTGAAAGTTTACCATTTTCCGTTATTAAAGAGGAAGGTGGATTTTAAGCATATATCACATGTCCAGCATCTGTCAGGTGGACTTGAAAACTGCAGGTTGTACCTGCAGGAGTTCAGAATGGAGTACTGCAGTAAAGAACCTTATTAATAAGGACCCCTGTTTTTTTTTCTCCAAATGAATCTGATTTAATGCAGGTAACAGATATTAAATCCTTGTCTCATTATATGACTGAGAAAATGTTAGAGTGACTGAAAATTCAAGCTGCATCATTTTTCTGATGTCTTTTAATGTTGTGTACAAATTGTCTTGTTTGGTTTTTGTGCTGGAAGTAATCAGAAATGTGCAGTGGCCAAGTATTTCAGTTTGCTCAAACATCACCTTATAATCGTTCTGTAATAGAACATAGGCGTGACATTAATGATGAAGGGATTTTCTTTAATGGTATGTTGTTTTTTTTGTCACTGCAACTCAGGATTCATGCGAAGATACATGAAGCAATGCCATTGAAGAAATGCAGGTTGGGGTGGGGGAAGTCATTGATAAAGTAAACACCTTCATCCATTTTTATTTGGAAAGTTCAATTGGTCTTTCAAGTCATGCATCATAAACAAGCTTCCTCACTTATGTATCCACATTACTAGTAATATAAGTTGGTTATTGCACATCATCATGCTGAAAGGCTGCTGTGTATTGCAGTTGGTATACCATTAAAATGGTATACTTGCCATGAGGTTTCAGTATTGATGAATATGGCATATTGTGTAATATGTGGTTCCACAATTTTTTTTCCACAATATAAATTCTAGACATTCCACAAGGGCATCGTACCTGCTCAGATGTATTTATCTGCAAACTCATCCAATGTAAAGGTGGTTGCAAAAAAAATGCATGTACAGCTCTTACACAATATTTGTAAATTAGTTTAGGCTGCGGGTATGTAATTTTCTTATGCAGACTGTACAAAATAGTTACTGACAGTTGTGCACCTTTTTTCATACCAAACAGATGTTTTCAATTATGCACAGATAACTACATTATATAAAAAAAAATCATCTGAAATCTTTGTATTAATGGATTGTATCAGAATGCATTTTGTACATATAGAGCAGTTGATACAAGTAGAGAGATAGTAATTATTCTAAGACAGCTAGAAATTTTTACACATCACCATTAGCAAGAAGATGGTCTGTAATAGTGACAGGAAATTGTATTGTTCTTTAATTTCTGCAACAATATGTTCGTGTGCCTTTTTACAGCCACCTACAATATGAATACACTCAACCTCAAGTTGCCATGGGGTCATACAATGAATGCTGAACTCTGTCCTATTAAATCGGAATTCTTAAATTTGTATACCGCTGATAAGCATGTTATATATCAGATGTAGATATGATATACAAGATGCTTATCAGCAGTATACAAATTTAAGAATTTGTATTTGTGACTGATGAGGAGCAAGGAGGTGGTACTATATAATAGGATAGTACTTGACTGACAAAATAAGGAAAAGTTAATCAGACTGAATGCTCCAACCATGTTTGCCAAATCTTGTTTTAGCTATGCACTATAAATGCTAAAAGTTGAACACCTCATAACAGCACATTCTGTGTGTAATTTATTCCATTAAAATACTTATGGTTTTTATGTATATATGTGTATATTTTGATATATGCATATATATATTATATATATATATACAGTTTTATAGTTACTGTCCATTTTGAGTCTTAATTGTGTTTAAATACTTTTAAAAATGTGACTAGGTAAACACATTTTCAGAAAATATTTTAGTGCAGAAAACCGCTACACCTTTCCTGTTGATATTTATGATTACTTCGAGCAGTCTCTTTGCTCTATAAATTAGTATGTAACTTTTATATTTGTTTTGAGTGTATTTTTAAAACACTGCCTATGTTTGATATGTTAGAGCCTTTTAAACAATAGTAATATGGTACATCATTTTCTTGAGTTTTCTGAAGTTCTTATCTAAATTCTTTATTCTCTTGGGAAGTATTATGTACTTTTGGCTTTCTTTCTAAAGATATTATTTCTCTGACTTTTAAAACTCAGATTAGTACTGTCAAGGGAATATATTGATCATTTGCTTAACACATTTATTGAAAATAAGGTCAGTAGATGCTACATTATTGAAATTCAATTCACATTTGCTGGTACGTAATAGAACACACAGGTGTCAAGTAACACTTTTAAACATTTGCTATTTTTTTCATTTATTTTGTAAATTTAACTGATTCAAAGCTGCCAGTGAATGATGTGTCTTTAAATCCAGTTCTCTTACATTTAAATTAATAGATTTATGTAATTTACAAACTTAAATTCATCTTCACTTTTTATTTAAGATTATTCTAATTCCACAAAGGAAATATAATCTATATGCTGTTAATCACTGAATGAGAACATTTCGTCTACTCCTCTATCCCCAATGGAAACCTCATTATGGAGAAAATTTGTTATTTCTTTTGTTATCAACAATACTTGTGGTGTTTTTATAAGTGTGGTTTATTGATTTTTTTTCCACCTGTTCTCTCTCCCATCTGCTTAACTATGCATAGAGACATTCTTTTTAAGCAATTTTACCAGTTTTTTGCACTTCAAATTTGGTTTGCACCAGTTCACCATCATTTTTTGTCATGATAGACCAATCACTCTGTATCAATCCTGCTTCAGTTGCCAGCTAAAATCAGCTTCCAATTTTCATTGTCACAGATCTTTAAATGTGATTGGCTCATATGGTATCTGCTTAACTTGTCACAAGACATTTGAAGTACAGAGTCAGCTCTTAACATACATGATGCGCCGAATAGAGTGCAGAGGAGATTCACCAGAATGTTGCCTGGTGATGGAGTGTTTCAGATAAGAAAAGGGACTGGATAGGCTGGGCTTGCTTTCCATGGAGCAGAGGAGGCTGGAGGGGGTAAAGATAGAGGTGTACAGAATTATGAGGGGCATAAGTAGTAATTATGAGGGGCATTGGATTTCCTCATGGCAGAATTGTTGAAGACCAGAGGATATAGGTTAAGATAAAGAGTAATAGGTACAGAGGGCACTCGAGGAAGATTTTATTCTTCCAGAGGGTGGTTGAATCTGGAGTGAACTGCCTGAGAAGGTCATGGAAGCAGGTATTCTCACAACATTTAAGAGTCATCTGGATGAGTACTTGAATTACTAAGGCAAGGTAGATTTACGGACCATGGTAAATGGGATTAGTAGAGATATGTCCTTGATGGTTGGCATGGGCATAGTGGATCAAAGAGCCTGTTGGTGTTGCGTGGCTCTAGGATAATTATCCATAAAATGGCTAAATTCCATAAAGTGCAGAAAGATAGAGCCATATAGCATTGAATCAAGCCATTCATTCCACCACATCCACGTCGACCATTGAGCACCGATCCATATTAATCCTATCTTTTGGCACTTGACCCATAGCCTTCTATGCCTGGGTAATTCAGGTGCCCATCTTAATATTTACTAAATGCTGTCAGCAACTCTGCTTCCACCTCACTCACTCTCGGGCAGCGCATTCCAGATACTCATCATTCTACGTGAAAAAGAAACCCTTCAGATCCTCTCTATCCATCTGTCATCTACCTGCCTCTGTCTCTCAACTCCACCACTCCACTGCTTGGCTTGATCTGCCCGCCGTGCTTAACCCCTCAGTCCACTTAGCACCTCTGGCCCCTGCCTTATCACTCCTCTCTTTATACTGGCTATCTCCCTTCATCTCTCTTAGTGTTGATGCAGGGTTTCGACCCAAAACGTCGACAATTCCTCCCCTCCCCCCCCAAACAAATGAGTTCCTGCAGCAGATTGTTGCTCAAGATATCAGCATCTGCAGTCTCTTGTATCTCCCCCTAAATCTCTTGCCCTTACGCTAAGTCTATGTCCTCTACTTTTATCTACCCCTGATATGGGGAAAGTTTTCTGCAGTGTACCCAATCTATACCTGTCATAATTTGATATACCTCAATGATGTCCCTTCTTAACCTCCTCTGCACCAGGGAAAACTGACCCAGCTTCTCCTGTCTCTCCTTATAATTGAAAAGCTCCATCCCAAGGAACATACCGATGAGTCTCCTCTGCACCCTCTCCAGCTCGATTGCATCTTTCTTATAGTGTGGTGACCAGAACCGAGAACTGCATGCACTATTCCAGCTGAGGTCTGACCAATGTCTTATAAATTTGGTGCAGAATCTCCCTTTTATTTTCAGTGTCCTGACTAAATGAAGGTCAATATATGTTTTCTTAACCATATTATCTACCTGCGCTGCCACTTTCAAGGTTCCTCTGTTCCTCAATACTCCCTAGAACCCTATCATTCAGTTTAGTCTCATTACTACTCCCAAAATGCATTACCTCACACTTACCTGGATTAAGCTCCATCTGCCAGTTCTCAGCTCATTTCATCAAAGCATTGATATCACCTTGTAGCCCAAGACTACCCTCCACATCCAAATTGTTCACATGTATTACAAAAGCAAGGGTCCCAGCGCCGATTCCTGTGGAACACCGCTAGTCACAGGTATCCAATCACGTAAACCCATCACCTTTTTTATTTCAAAGCCAATTTTGGATCCAGTTTATCAACTTGCCATGGATCCCATGGGCCCTAACCTTTTGGACCAGTCTCTCATGTGGGACTTTTTCAAAGATCTGAGTGAAATCCATGTTAACCACATCTACTGCACTGTACTCATCAATACAATATGTTACCCCTTCAAAAATTTCAATAAGATTGATCAGACAGGATCTGGCCTTGACAAAGCCATGCTGGCTATCTCTGATCGGTCCCTACCTTTCCAAGTGATTATTAATCCTGACCTCAAAATTTTTCCAATAAATTCCCTACTACTAATAGGCTCAGAGTTCTGTAATTACTAGGCTTTTCCTTGCTGCCCTTCTTGAAAAGCATGCCACATAATATAGTCCTGTTCTCTAATTTGGGGATTGTAATGAGTTAAGTACTGTTAAGGGGTGTTCTCTTAGGTGGATTGTTTTTGACCCTGACCCAGATCGAGCAATGGTGTCATCAAATTATGGAATATGAAATACACTTTTTGTTTTTGAGCTTGCTCTGACCAGTTACAAACCAACTTCCATCAGGGAATATTGTTTATGAAGTTTATGGACAACCAGAATTTGGCTTCACATTTTGAAAGAACAACATTCCTGGAAAACCTTTTAACTCTCAAAGGAATAGGTATCTATACATTGCTTCATGTTTTACGACATAGCATGAAACATTTCCAGGTTTCAGGTGTCTTGTTCCCATGACAAAATGTTTTCAACATCAATTTCTCCATTGACAGTAATATGCAGAAAAACTTTTGATTCCATTGAAAGGTCATCTGGTTCCTAGATATTTCCTTGCAGCAAGGTTCTTCATGGTACTAGTCTGGAAGAAAAGAGATTGCCCCTGGGTAGAAATGACCTTCTCGTGAAACGTGATTCCTGAATGTCTTCATTTATTTATGGGAATATTTTTCAGCTTATTAAGATGTGATTGATTTACAAATTTATCTGATTTGATACTGCTGCTGGACCATCTACATACACAAGCTGACATTTTGGGAGTCAAAATTCTGGCCATTACTGCCTCCATGGGGTTTGGATTTGGTTCCAAATTCTAGATAAATTAATGTTATAATGCTTTGAACATTGTTCTTTTGAGTTTAGGATTCTGATATTCAAAACAGTTAATTTACTATACCACCTCTTGGCATGTGAAATATCCAGATGTTACTTGAGCAGCAACTGAAGTATGCTTGGTGTCTTGACCATCTGGATGCTTCAGACTTGCAATACCATTCTAACCCAAGATGCAAGTAAACAGAGTATAACTTTCACTTTTGTGTGATCTTGATGGATTGATGTTGCATGAAAGTAGGATCATTGCTGCCATAAGTATTATTGTGTTCATTTTGCCAAGAAAGAAATTAAGCATAAAAGACAAAAATATTCCAAGACCCAAGATATATCCTGACTCTAGGAGAAATAACACTTCTTATTCACGTGCAGAGTCTGAGCTTTACAGGTGTGGAGAGGAAGATATGTGATTGGTAAAATAACTAGAAATAAACATCAAAGTAATCACTTCTCAAAAATACAAACTTCACAAATAAGTGTTAGGGCACCATATGATATATGCAAATGAAGCAGGTTGTTGTAACTGATTGATGTGTCCATGTTGTCAGCATTTCATCCAGATTTTGTTTTAGAGATGAGTGTAAACAGCTGTGACATATGAGAGGTAACTTGATCTTTGCTTTTTTCATTTTCCATCAAGCAGAATCTGAACATTTAACAGCTGGAGTTTTCAAAGACTTTATCACTTATGCTTTCATGTTGTCTGAGAGGAAAGAAGCTATGGTTAGTATTGGCTATATCCCCTTTTTGTAATTTGCTGTCAGGTTGTTTTAATTCACACAATCCATAGTAAACAACATGCATTGCCAGGTTTATTTTTTTGGTGAGAATGTAGGAATGAGTTGCAAGATCTATCAACCACTAGGATTTTAACTTGTTATTTCAGGTAGCACTTCCACATTATTACTCAAAAAGTAAATTGATAATTACATACGTGTCCTGATGTGCATATTCACAGTGGCCAAGCTGTTCTGACTTTGCACAATTCTAGAACAAAATTATATAGTTAGAATTTCAAGAGTGATTATAGAATTGAAGGATTCAGCACTAATGTAAACCATATAAGCTAAGCTTGAGTTACTTACAAATGTTAAAAGACCTTTGAGAAAAATTAAATTGTTATCACGTTATGTCCATTTTATTATTTGAACATGTGCAACAAGTCAGCTAGTAACTTCATGTTATCATTATGGAGTAATATTGTTTTTTAAAAAAAGGCCAAGTAAACTTGTGTAAAATGTATTTCAACACTCAAACACTAGATTTTCTTTTTGACCCCCGTCAAAAATTGGTACGGCTATATAATTTTTAAATGTATTTGAAAGAAGCAAGGACTATGTACCTGCTGATAGAAAACTGTATGGAGAATAGTGCATAGTTTTTAAATCTGCTACCTCAAAGGAAAACATTTTCTCATTTGTAATTCCAGAATAACCGAGTGGAAACCTATATCCCATCTTGATTTGGAAATATATCGCTAATTCAAAAGTGTCACTTAGTTAGAATCCTGGAACTCCTTATTCAATAGCTTTCTGGAAGCATCCTCACCATATAGCCTCCAATGGTTTAAGAATTCAGTTTACCTTCACCTCCTCAGGGGTAAAAAGGATGGGCAGTCACTGACACAGTCCCAAGAATGAACAAAACCTTCTGCAATTGAAAGTTTTCCATGATTAACATACTTCCCAATTTGTGGGAGAGTGGATGTGAAAGAAAGCAGGAGAGTCTGAAAATCAGTATTTTCAATGTCAAAGTGATATAATGATGATTTCTCTTACCCTTTTGAATCATTGTGGTTTCCCATGAAATGAACATATCTTGGCATTTCTTATCAACAGGAAATGGGTCCAATAACATTTGAAGACAGCTGAACAGAAATGTCTGACTTGCTACTCCCAAGATAGGCAAGGGTGAGGACTGCAAAATCAAATCAGTTAACTTTATTTGCTACATACTGAACTGCAAGAAAAAGAAAAGTCAAATCAGCAAGTGAATTAGATCACAAGACAAAGGAGCAGAAGTAGGCCATTTGGCCCATTGAGTCTGCTCCATGAGCTAAACTAAAACTATTCCTATCTAGCCCCAATTTCCGGCCTTATCCCCATATCCCTTGATACCTTGACTAATTGGATACCTATCAACCTCCTCAAACGCCCCCAATGATTGGGCCTCCACAGCTGTACATGGCAAAGAATTCCATAATTTCACTACCCTTTGGCTAAAGAAATTTCTCCTCATTTCTGTTTTAAACCGGTATTCTCTAATTCTAAGATTGTGCCCTCTAGTCCTGGACTCACCCACCAAGGGAAACAGCTTAACCACATCTACTCTGTCCAGTCCTTTCAACATTCTACTTTGAATGTTTCTTATTTTGAGTCCTCATAATTTTTCTTTAGAATTGTGCCAGCAGAGGCTGTTCTAGCCTTAATTTTAACATTGTGGATAGCTGAAGTGGGAATGACAGATAGTTCTTGTGATTATTAGACACATTTTTGCAGTTTTAGTCGAAAAGCAAAAACGTGCAATTCTTGGAAATCTGAAATACAAACTGAAAATGCTGTAAGTACTCAGCAAGTAAAGCAGCAGCATCTGTGAAGAGTAAATAGAGTTAACATCTCAGGCCAATGACTCTTCATCACTTCAGTTCTCGTGCAAGGTCATCTGCCTGAAACACTGCCTGTCCTGCTGAGTGTTTATAGTATTTTACTTTTTCATATAGCTTTGAGTTCTAAGCCTACAGATTTAATAAGATTTATTGTGAAATTGCTAGGTATTTGGTAATGTAGAAAAAGACCTGACAGGCAACACTTTTTTTAAATCACTTTAGGGAAATATGGCTGCCACTTAGCACAAACAATGAGATTAAAACCCTGATCATTTGTTTTACTGAGGTTGATTAAGAGACTTGTTGGTCAGACTCCTGGATAATTCTTTATTCTTTTGATAAATACCAGATGCTTTTATATACCCATCCAGCAAGCTCAATAGAACCTTGATTTTTACTTTTTTTCTGAAATATGATCTTTCTCACTGGAGCAGTAAGCATCAGTTTAATGTTTATGCCTGGAAGAATTGGAAAATACTTACTTTCAGAGGAGTTTGACCACTGATCTACCAAGTATCTCTGTAGCAATCTCACAAAGTCATCTCTGTTTTGACCATGCACTTAAGAAAAGGATTTGAGTACAAAAGAAAAGGCTTGTGTACTGTTTGACTTTCTAATCGCTTGCTACACCTGCATGTTGGCTTTCAATGATTTGTGTACAAGGACATCTAGGTTGCTTTGAAGATTAGTATTGCCCAGTCACTCACCAGTTAAAATATACTTTGTTTTTCAGTTCTGTGGACCAAAGGAAATAGCCTTATATTTTTACACATTATATTGTGTCTGCCATTTTCGCACAATCCCTCCTAGTTTTGCATCATCAACAAACCGAGAAATGTTATATTTGGTCCCTTCAGCTAAATCAACTTTACAGATAGCTGGCGCTCAAGCACATTTTCCTGTGGTACCCTTCTGATTACAGCTTGCAAGCCTGAGAAAGATTATTTTGTTCCCACACTGCTTTTGGTCAGATAACCAATTCTCTGTTATATCTATACATTAACTCTTACTTCATTTGCTCTGACCTTTTTTGTTCCAGCCAGTATGGGACCTTATTGAAATCCTTCTAAAGATTCAAATACACCTTGTTCACTGGTCCCCATCACTCCCCCACCCCCGCCATCTATTCTGGATCTTCAATCTACTGGGGTTGAACATTTTTTCAGAATCTGAATCAGATTTATTATCACCGACTTGTATGACATGAAATTTGTTCTTTTGCAGCAGCAGTACAGCGCAAAGACATAAAATTACTATAAATTACGAAAATAGTGCAAAAAAAGGAATAATGAGGTAGTGTTTATGAGTTCATTCATTGTTTTCTTTCATAAATCCAAGCAAACTTTTCTCAATCGGATTATTTTCAAACTTCTGTTATGAATTCTTCACTATGGACTCCAGGATCTTCCTCACCATTGATGTTAGGTTAACATGTTTGTAGATGCCTGTTTTCTTTATTCCTCTATTAAATACTGAGATCATATTTTCTCTCTTTCAATCTATAGGAAAGATGCCAGGATCTAGAACTTTTGGAAGATGATAACCAGAGCATTTACTATTGCTCTAACCACCTCTTTCAAAACTATGAGATAAGGAACATTGTCTTCTTAATCTCACCAATTTCTCTCGTGCTATTTTTCTACTATTAATTCATTTTGTTCCCTGTTCTCCTTAGGCCCTTGGATCACTAGTATTTCTGACAGGTATTTGCTGTCTTCCATAAAGGAGGACATAAATTAGTCTACACTTTCCTTATTCCCTATTCTAAATTCACCCATGGCTGCAAGAATCCTAGATTTGTCCAGCTACTCTTTTCCTTTTTACCTATCTATAGAAGCTCTTTCAAGAAACAGGATGGGTGGAGGTATAGTGAAGGCAGCTGTGCAAGTCCTTGAGATTGTTATGGATATTCATAGCTAAACAGTACCCTGAAGAATTAATGAAAAAAGTGAGAAATGGACCATATTAAAATAAGAGCAGTATAAGAATTAGCAACAAAGTGATGAAACTTCAAAGTGCAGCATTTCAACAGGGCACAGCACAAATACAGCCATTGGTACACTGGAAAAAGAGGTGTGAGGGGGGCCTGAGCAGGAGTGAAACGAGCACTGTCAGATCTATCTCACAAAGAGACAGACAGAGTTTAGGACTGTGGTTTCTCATAGCTACACCTTTTTAATTGGGATAAAGTTTGGAGATAATGAAATTGTGCCATGTGAGAATGAGTCTCATCAGATGAAGGAGATGGGTACTTGGATAGGCAAGGCGTACAACGATAAGGGCCTAATGCAGGCAAATGGGATTAATTTAGACAGGCATCATGGTCGGCACAGACAACGTGGGCCGAAAGGGCCTGTTTCTGTGCTGTATGATTCTATGAGAATGATGGAGGAGAGTGATTGGGTGCGCTTCTGTTCAAGTAAGGTGTCCTCTTCCCATTTTGGTGTGGGATGCAGGGACAAAGACAGTGGATGCCCAGGGTAAAAATGAACTGGTTTGGCTCAGAAAAGTGAAAACTGTCAGTATGGTTGAAGGTATCAAGGATTCATCGATGTAAATGGGAAGAGACCGGGCAAATCAAGCAATCATAATAATCAATTCTCTTGTAAAGAAAATAGGAGCAAGATTAGGCCACCTCAAGCCTCTGCCGTTAAATTTGATCGTGGCTGATTTGCCACAGGCCTGAACTCCTCATCTGTGGCAGTCCACATTGTTTTCAATTACACCTGCCTCTGTAACAAGAAATTCCTACACATCTCACTTTTAAATGACCACCCTTTTGTGACTGACAATGGGATCATTCTTGCTAACTCTCCAGGTTTAATCAGGTTGGTCATAGAAGGAGAGCTTTAAAAATTCTCCTTCCAATTCCCAGAATATGCGGTTCTAGATAGCTTAAGTATGGATGTCAGTGGTAGAGTGAAGAGAATGATTCAGAGTTGATGCATTTGATGGGGTACAAAGTCAAAGTGGAATTTATTGTCGTATGCACAAGTACATGTCTGCACAGATGCAATGAAAAACTTGCAGCAGTATCACAGGCACATATCATATAAGCAGCATTCGCAAGAAAAACATGAATTAACAGAAAAAACCCAAATTGTAGAAAAGCAATTTTATGGGTAGGAGGAAATTATGAAGTAGGAATAGGGTGACGTTAATATAGGATTTCAACATGCGATAATTTAAAATTTAAGGCATTGATTAACCAGGAAATAGCACATGCCAGCGACCCCAGGGGTGAAGGAAAGTAGAACTTCGTTGCTTGGCATCTAGCCATGTAATTGCAGAGAAGGTCATCATCACATTTCCAAAGGTATGTCAACACACCAGTCATTAGCATCAGACTTGTCACAATGTCACCATGTACCTCTGTTAGATTTCTGAGAAAACTGTGCCTTTTATACTAAGTCACCGTTATGAAGGAGACACATGAGACTGCAGATGCTGGAATCTGGAGCAACACACAAAACGCTGGAGGAACTCAGTGGGTCAGGCAGCATCTGTGGAGGGAAATGGACAGTTGGTTTTGGGTTGAGACTCTTCAACTAGACTGGATGATCCAGATGAAAGGTCTCCACCCAAAATGTCAACTGTCCATTTCCCTCTATAAATGCTGCTGACCTGCTGAGTTCCTCCAGCGTTTTGTGTGTTGAGTCACTGTTCTAAGCCGTTGAACCGGCTGCATGAGTCCACCTTTATTACTGCCATTAAATCATCCTGGTTTAAGGGACCCTGATAATAACTAGCAGGCAGTGCTGATTACTCTATGGTGTCAGACTCCATTTAAGTAGCTTGTGTATTTGTATTCGTTTATTATTGTCACATGTACTGAGATACAGTGAAAGGCTTTTTTCTGTGCCATCCAGACAGATCATGTGAGACATAATTACATCAAGGTAGTAAAAAGAAAATAGAATTCAGAAAATAATGTTGCAGGTGCAGAAGTGGAGTGCAGGTAGACGAATAAAGTAAGGGCCACAGCGAGATAGATTGGGATATCAAGAGTTCATCTTTTAGTGTTGAAAGGTCTGTTCAAGAGTCTGATCACAGTGGGATAGAAGTTGTCCTTGAGTATGGTGGTTTGTGATCTTTTGTAACTTCTGCCTAACAGGAGAGGGGAGAAGTGAGAATGACCAGGGTGTGTGTGTATGGGGGGATGTGGGTGGTTCTTAATTATGTCAGCTGCTTTCCCAAGGCAGTGAGAAGTATAGACGGAGTCAATGGAGGGGAGGTTGGTTTGCGTGACAGACTACACAATTCTCTGCAATTTTTTGCAGTCCTGGGCAGAGAAGTTGCTGTATCAAGCTGTGATGCATCCAGATAAGATGTTTTCTATGGTGCATCTAAAAAAATTGTAAGCGCCATCAGGGACATGCTGAATTTCCTTTGCATTCTGAGGAAGTAGAGGCATTGATGTGCTTTTTTGGCTGGACCAGGACTCCATATGAACAAGAGTAAGGAACTAATTAATGAAGGTCATGAACAGAACTTGTTAAATGTTTCACTCGGCATGATCTGCATAATGAGTAAAGTTATAAATCGAAAAGACAACTTATTAATTGAAGGAGGGCTAAATTCAATGAGATGAGAAATTACCTGTCGAGTATAAAGTAGCTCTAAATAATGTAATAAAACTTTGTGTTTTATGAAGGAAATTTACTGAAACTATGAATGTTAATCTCACCATTATTCTTCCTACTTTTTGTTATTTTCCTTGTTTGGCTTGGCTAACACTACACTGCAGAATTCCCATCTGGCTGCCATCTAGCAGTACTTGGCTTGCTTAGTTAGCTCCAAGTTGCAACCTGTATGCCCCCCACCTGGACTTTGTTAACATTAAACATAGTCTGATTCTGTACTATTTTCTCACTAGTGTTCATTCCAATAATTACCTCTGTTACCCCTTGTACTGAGATTATAACAACATGTTCTTCCTTGGTTAAGCCTGATATGAAGTGCCCATTTAAAACCCCCAGCAATGCCTGGTGTCTTCATGAAAAGCTCCTTTGCTCTGATTATTTACATGCCTAGAGAAGGCATTTGTATTCTCTTTGTTACTGCGATACTCTTCTCATCTGCCTCTTGTATTTTTTCATTTCCTCTCTCATTGGACATTCGCCTGGCATGAAGCAAATATCCTCATCTTCATTGTTATTTCTTTATGATCCAAGGGGCTCTGGCTTTGATTCCTTTACCATTCCCTCATGTGGGATTGGATCTACCCGAAACACCTGCTCTTTAAAGGTGTTATAGATTAGGTTACTATTGGTGAATGTCCCTTTAAGACATAGCACAATAGTGTGTGTGTGTGTGTGGCGTCACCACGGCAATGAGATAACGACGTGCTGACGTTTTGGAGCAGTCAGTCAGAAGAGAAGGGAGAGAGACACACTGCCTGTTGGTCTCTGTATCGATTAATGAAAAACAATAACTGTGTCTGTCACTACAATCCACGTATGGATCTTTGGAGTAATCCAGTGGAGTCCACTTTGTCATTAACCTGTAGAGGGAAACAGGTATTTGTGTGGACAGCCACATCTCGAACGCCTTTCGGGGTGGCAGATACTTCAGAACAAAAGGAGTGAAGATCATCAGTGACTGAGGTGTCGTATGGGTTCCATCGTGGAACATTTGGATTTCATAATCTCTCTATTTTCTCAATACTTTTTCTCTTCAGTCGACGGTGGTTTTGCAGAAGCCTTTGCTCATGTTTCACCTTATGGCTTGCTGAACTGAACTTTGAGAACTATTCCTGGACTTGGAGTTTGGGAATTTGCCACACACACACTTCAAGTTTAGTTTTTGGGGTTAATGCTTAAGATCTAACTTTTTTTTTTACTTCTAACATTTGTACTTTTATTTTTCTTATTATCATAAGTATTTACTAATAAAATAGTTTCTGACACTTATCTATGACTCAGTGTGTTTCTTTTGTTGCTGGTACATAGAAGGTCATACAAAGTTCTATTACATTATTTAGACCTATTTTATACTCGACAGGTAATTTCTCATCTCATTGAATTTAGCCCTTCTTCAATTAATAAGTTGTCCTTTAGATTTATGCTTTACTCATTAACCAGAAATGGATTGCTGATGCCTTCTTTGTTGAGCTGGAAATGTATTGATCAGGGAGGTTCTCTCAAATACATTTTTAAATTTTTAAATTTTATTTACAGTGTGGTAACAGGCCCTTCCGGCCCAACGAGTCCGCGCCGCCCATTTTAAACCCAAATTAACCTACCCGTACGTCTTTGCAATGTGGGAGGAAACTGGAGCACCTGGAGGAAACCCACGCAGACACAGGAGAACATACAAACTCCTTACAGACAGCGGCGGGAATCGAACCCCGATTGCTGGCGCTGTAATAGCATCGCGCTAACCGCTACACTACCGTGCCACCCTTTCAGAAAATCTTATTTTGCCCTTTACTGTAATTTTATTCCAGTTAATATTGGGGTAATTGAAAGCTCCCAAAATCCCTACTCTTCAGTTGTTGTACATTTCTAAAATGCCTGTGTAGATTTGCAAAATACTTGTATTGTTTGGTTATACTAGAGCATGATATCTCCCTTTTCACTTTGCAACTCTAATTTATATACTTGATCTGTCAAGGGCATTTTTTCCCCCAGTACTGCAATATCTTCCTTAACTGGTATTACCACCTCACTTTTTTTCTCATTCCATACCTTTTCTGAACACTTTGTCCAGGAATATTGACCATGTTTCAGTTGTTGCCAGAATATTGTATTCCTTCAAGGCTATTTGTGCTTGCAGATCACCAACCCTGCTTACAAAATTCAATTGCATTGTAATCATTTTTATTAAATCAAAGTAGCCCGTAATTTAAGGCTACTAATTAAACTTGTCTCATTACCCAAGATAAGGTCTGGTTCACCTGTTCAATCATTGGTTCCATGAATCCTCTTTTCGGAAACTCTGCCAAATGCATTCTGTGAATTTATCCTCCAAATCACTTTTGCTAATTTGATTTACCCAGATTACTTGCAGGTTAAAGTTGCTCCTGATTACTGCATTGACTCTTGTACAAACTTTGTTTATCTGTGAATTAACTCTTTCCATTTAGTTGCTGCTGTTAGAGGGCCTGTAAACTACTCCAACAAGCATTCTATCCTTTGTTATTTTTTAACAAAAAATTCTTAATAATGGTCATCCACAATCCTCAGCAGTAGAGAGATTCAAAGACTTACAATTCTTCACTCAAAGATTTTCAAAGAATTTTCTCCTCATTCCAAACTTAAATGTAGCACATAATGTAAGGTGTTTAGTAGCCAATTTTCAAGATCCCACAAACAACAAATAATAATGACCAAATGACTTGATTTAAAATTGTTGGTTCAGGGATAAGCATTGACTATGAAACTGGGAGCAACACCATTCCATAATCGTGCTCTGGGATCTTCTATGTCCACCTAACTGGGTAAGTGAAGCTGCTTTGTCATCTCATTCGACACAAAGCAGTTCTGACAGTACACCACTCCCTCAGTACCACACTGGAGTGTTCATCTGGACTTAGTGCATACATTTGGAATGGGCCATAAATCCTAACCTTATAACATTCAATAAAATATATCAGCATAATGATATTTTCAGTTTAAGTTTACCCACTGCTGCACAATATTCTTTTGTAGCACTGATATTATTTGTTAACCAATGTGACTTTGCTTTGCAGATGGTCTTAAATTCTGCAAATGTATTAACAGTATAGTTAAATGAAATTGTCCACATTATTGTTTATCTTTATCAGGGAATGATGAATATGTTAACTGACACATTCTATAGAAGAAACCATATGCACATAAAAATAGAATATGTAATGATAGCATATAAGCCTTCACTTGTGTTAGCTAAGTGGATAGTCATAGAGTTCAAATCCAAACCAGGAGCTTGAGTACATTCTTAGGTAAAACTTTTGCTTTATTGTGATGCTAGAATCACTGTCTTTCAAATAGGATGCTAAACTGAGGCATTGGTGTTATCTACTCCTTTTGTCTTAAATAAAAGGTCCCATGGCATGAGTCTGAAGAAGAGTAGTGGAGTTCTCCCCAGTATCCTGGTCAATATTTAACCATTCAACCAATGTTATTCAAACCAGCTTATCTGGTCATTATCACCATGAGGTTTGTGGGAACTTCCAGTGCACAAAATTAACTGCACTAATTACAGCATTTCCAGACTGATCCCTGGGTTGGGGGTTTGTCACGTGAGAAGACCTTTGCACTCTTGTATTTAGAAGAAGGAAAGTTGATCATGTTGAACTTGTACAAAGTTCGTTAGGAGCTTGACAGGGTAACATGGAATTCACATTTCTGCTGGCTGGTGTGTCTAGAACTAAGGAGGATGGTCCCAAAATAAGGGGTTAGCCACTCTAGCGAGAGCTGAGAAGAAACTTCTTCACATGGTGCTGAATCTTTGGAATTCGTGACCCAAGAGGAGAGTGTGTCCTCAAGAGCTGACTATATTCAAGACAAAGATCAATTGATTTTTAGATCTACAGGGAATCAAGGAAAATAGGGTTGGTGCAGGAAAATGGCACTGAGGCAAAAAAATCAGCCATGATTTTACTGAATGGCAGAACAAGGGCCAGAATAGCCCACACATATTTCTACATCTTAATTCTACACCTCAAAACAACTACTTCAGCTATAAAGGGCTACAGAATGTTTTATTACTGGGGGTCTATTATAAATGTTCATAGTTTCCTTCCTTTCCCAACACTTCATTCCTTTTCTTTTCCTATTCACACACATTGCAGCCTCTACCTCTTCCTTTAAGATACATTGTATTCTTCCATTCCTCTCAATACCACCATTCACCTAACTCTTGTTCCCCATCCTCTTACCTCCATACCTTCATTCATTTCCTCAAGGACAAGTAAAAGAGGCCAGGGGAGGTGATATATGTTGCATTTGCAAACATTTCTACTTTCCCTGTGGGAAACATTAGACAGACCTTCCACAAGGGTCTGAAACCTGTCAGTGCAAGCTATCTCTGCTTATCAGTACAAAATTATCTTTTATCGATCTGCCATTATCAGTTTGTGCTCCCGAGCTGGTGAGGCCACACTTAGAGTGTTGTGTTCAGTTTTGGTCACCCTGCTATAAGAAAGATGTTATTAAACCGGAAAGAGTGCAAAAAAGATTTATAAGGATGTTGCCAGAGGGACTGAGAAATAGGGAGAGGTTGGACAGGCTAGGACTTCTTTCCTTGGAGCATAGGAGACTGGGAGGTGATCTTTTTGAGGTGTATAAAATCACAAGGGGCATAGATAGGGAAAATGGGGAATCAAGAACTAGGGACTGAGAGGGGAAAGATTTAGTAGGAACTTGAGGGGCAACTTTTTTTTATATACAGAGGGTGGTATGTATCTAGAATGAGCTGCCTGAGGCAGGTACCATAACAACTTTTAGAAGTCAGTTGAACAGGTATATGGATAGGAAAGGTTTAGAAGGATATGAGCCAAATAGGACAAGTGTGAATGGGTATCTCAGTCGGCATGGACCATTTGGGGTAAAGGGCTTGTTTCCAATGCTGTATGACTCATTGACTCAAAGTAAGCCCAAGTGCCTGGACAGGATCCAACTTATAACTGGCAAAAAGCAGCCATCTGAACAACAGAGCTACTTATCTCAGTCTCCCTGAGCACTGCTTCCATCGAATCCCAATAATTTGACATTATGGTCCAGCTACCTCCACAACAAAAACAAACCCTCATTATTTGGAAAGTACTGTAGTTGATAAAACATTAATACTGATGTTGTACAGTAACTTCTGGTGCCCTCATTGCTAGAAGGCTCATAAATAATCCTTTGAAAACTGTTTTAAAGGCTAGTGTTTCTATAATGTGAAATATTTTACTTGATTCATGTTGCATGCCAGCTGCAATTGATTTTTTCAAAAAAATTTTCTTCTCAACTTTTATTTATAAAGTTGAATATAGAAAGTTTTCACGTTCTTTAACTTATGTAAATATAAGATTAATACAGACATCTGAGCATGTTTATAGAAATGACCGGCATTACATAAATAGTGCCATTAAAACATTTATATCCACAACTAGTACCATATAGCATCTTCACCATATAGCTCTTTCATCATAAATAACCCTGAGATTGTTTCTCTCATTCTAATCAGAGAGGCAAACAAAGCCAAAAAGAAAATGTTAAAATGCTTCTCGGTGTTATATCATATTTGGCTACAATATCAACTGTTGCAGAAAAAGTGATACAATATTAGCCCTAAACCATGCTAGTTGGGAGCTAATACATAGACTGGCATTGTCATTGACTGAGCAAATTTTAGCTATGTTCAACAGATTGTCATTGCAGGTCAGTTAAGATAAAGAATGTTTCCCATTATTACATGTTAATTTGTGAAACTACTGCTACTATCATATTGTAGATAAACATTTGTTTTAATTAGATTTTTTTTGTAAAAAAGGCCAGTGAAGATTGGTAGTGCTTTGATTTTTTTCCCCCACTTTTTTTTACTGCAGATATACATTTAAGAAAAACTGTGAAAGTTAAGTCATTTCCTAAGTCTAAAGCAGGAAAGCCATTAAAGAAACAAATAGACATGAATATGAATAACTTCAATATATTTTTATATTATGTAGTTAAATTGTAATACTTTTCAAAGTAAAATCATTTAGGTCAAAAAAGTTACTAAAAGGCTTAAAATTATGCAGTTATTGAATTCAACATATCAAATGGCTATTCGACTTCATGTTATTGTTTATCTTTTGGAAGAACAAGTCTAAATCCCACGTATACATACATATTTTCATCTTCCTTTCAACCAACTGGTTCTTAAAACTAAATCTGCCTTTGAATTGCATTTGCATTGTGTGACCTCACTGTGCTTCATGTCCTTAGTCTCTGTTGATAACTTTACATCTCAGTTTACGTTCATTTTAAATAATCAATTTGTTTTGATGAAAGGTTAATTCCAAAGTACCCAATGTAATGGTTCATGTCTTGTGCAGAATGCAACTCTATACTTGTATATTGAGATTTAAGACCACATTATCCTTCATAGACTCATGCTCTTGGATCTCACCATAAATTAAAATGATTATAAAATGCATTTGATAATGCAAAATATAACTAACAAATGAAGTAACTATACAAAATGAGTTTAACATCAGTGCTAACAAGCTCAAAAAGTTATAAAATTCCTGATTAGTACAAACATTTTGTGCATACTGTAAATGAACACTGACTGTTTTTATCTTGTTTTTACTACAACTTATTGAACAACATGGTCTGAAACAATACAGCAGAACTGCACAATGAACATTTTAATAACTACAATTCAACAGAAGATACACTGTTCCAGAAAACTTATAGGTACTTCTACTGGAAGTGTGAGTCTGAATAAGAATGCATTGCTTTTCTACGTTTGATTAGTATCCTCCCTTCATTGGGTTGACAAAAGAAACTGTTTCCTCATATAAAGGAAGGAAGGATATTTAGTATTTTTAGGCTGGTCTTACAATTTCTCCGGTAATTGATACCACAGCTGGCAGTGGCTTGGTAGTTAATCACATACATTAGTTAAAATGATTAAAGAGAGAAAAATGTCAACTTTTCCAGAATCTACATTAAGTTCAGCAATGCAGCTATTAATTTCAATATCCCACTGTACATCAGTCATGCTAAAATATTTTAAAGTATGAAGTATTTCATTTGCGACAGAAATCAAGGAAAGACAATGTAAACATAGTAGTTTAATTTTGAAGGGAGTGCCAAAAGACAGATACAGTGCAAGTCTAATAATCCAGCACGTTAGGGAGTTTGGTTGCTGGACCTACGGATTTTCTGAACTATTGGACTCTACTCCTGTTAATACCCCATAAACTTCCTTCACATGTTACACAGAAGTATAACAAATTTTCCAGTGACCCCAGTGATATACAAGCACTCTGACCTCTGGCTCCATCTGCAAACCTTCCCACAACTTCAGCCCTTTTGCATTCTCAACCCTGACCCTAGCTCTGGCCCACGGTCCAGACCCTGGCCCCAGCCACATTCCAGACCCCTGGGTCTTGCCGCACACCACTTGCACTCTGGATCCCTGGCTCACATTCTAGATTAACGAGGGAGCCAGATGCCAGCATCCGGAATTCTGAACAACCAGATGATGGATGATTGGAATTTTACTGTACTCAGGAATTCATGTACAGGTCCTCCCCGGGTTACGAATGCCTTACTTATGGACATCCCATCCATATGGATTAGTGTTTGGGAGACTGGTGGACTGGATGCGGATGGATTTTCCAGCTGCTGTAGGGCTACAGGCATCTTCTGCAAGGTGGCAATGGGGCACTTCCAGGTGCCTTTTCTCCCCAGCCGAGCCACAACAATTGGCGACTGGGAGCGCTGAGCAAACTCACCCACTCATGAAGTCAGAGAGGCCGGCCGGCAGCACTCTTCCCACACCTGCTTGGTCTCCTGTCACAGCAGTTCCTGTGATCCTTTCCCATACAGTTTAATAAAAAAAATTACAATATAGAACAATAGTCATTTTTTTCATAAGATTATTGCTAGCTCTTTGAAAGAGCAATAAATGACTGATGAGTATTTTTAAATAAAAACACACAGGATCCTTAGTTTATAAATACAGGCACAGCATAGGAAACCAAGAAAGGAATGCTATCCTACATAAATCATCATCCAGGTCTCAATTGGAGTATTATGTCCAATTTTGGGCACTGAAATTTAGAATTTATGTTGTCCTGAGAATGTGAGGGAGCTTTACTAGTGTGATGTCTGGGATAAGAGACAATAGTTACAAGGAAGAATATTTCAGGATCATTTTTCCTGGACAGAAAAGGTTGCAGGGCTATTTAAAAGAGACGTTCAAAATTTTGAGGAGATTTGACAGAGTAAGAATTGTGAAGTTTTTACTTGCAGAAAGATTGATAATGAGACACGTTTGAGATAATTGGCAAAGGAATCCAGTGGGCAATGAGGGGAAATTATTTAACACAGCAGATATTCATGAATTGGAATAGAATGCCCGAAAAATTGGTGAAAGCAGATTCAATTATTAATTTCCTGAAGAGAATTGGACATAGAAGGATATTAAGAAGGGACATCTGCAGGGCTCTGTGTAAAAGCAGCAGAATAGAATGAATTGGATAGTTCTCAGAAAATGCCAATCTTCTATATTGTATGAATCTAATTCTCAGCTTTTGGGGAAATAATATGGTATAGGAACACAGAAAATAGGTGCAGGAGTGGACATCCAGCTCTTCCCGTCTGCTCTGCAATTCAATACAATCACAGCTGACCCTCCATCTCAATCCCATATTCCCGCTCTCTCTCCACATTCCTTGATGTCTTCTCTGTCTAGAAACCTACCTGCTTCCTGTGGCTTGGTTTCCAGTACCGTCTATTATAGAGAATTCCAGAGGTTGACCATCTAGTGAACGAAGAAATTTCCCATCTCAATCATGGCTGTCTTACTCCACATCCTGTGATCTCTCTATCCAGACCCCACAGCTGGACCGTCTAGCCCATCATGATTTTATATGTTTCAATGAGATTCCCCCTCATCCCCTATTCTTCAAAACTCTAATGAATACAGGCCTAGTTGTTCAAATCTCTTCATACAACAGTCCTGCCATTGTCAGGAATCAGTGTTGTGAACCTTTTCTGCACAGCATCTACAGTAAGCATACCCTTTCTTAGGTAAGGAGACCTAAACTGCACGTGATAATCCAGGTGTGGTCTCACCAAGGTAGTGTAATAAGACATCCTTGCTCCTGTACTCAAAATATCTTGCAAAAAAAGGTCAATATGTGATTTGTTTTCTTGATGCTTGCCATGCCTGCATGTTTGTTTTCAGTACACCCAGGTTCCCTCACATTAATATTTCCCAACCTGTCATCATTTAACAGGTTTATGTTAAACCTGGGTTTATGTTTTCCTTACCAATGTGGATAACTTTACATTTATCCATGTTATACATATCTGCCACATATTTGCCCACTCATTTGACTTGTGAAATCCCTTTAAATCCTCTTTGTCCCACACAGTCTCATTTTATCATGTTTACAAAATAAGATTAAGGCACAGATTAGGTAATACAAAATAGAATGTGGATATTCCTGATTCTTAGGAGTTGTAGATTCCCTCCTTTCCCACCATAATGAAGTGATTTATTTTGATAGGTAACTATTTTAATATTCTCTTATCAGCGCCTTTCTGCTGAGATAAGATATGGATGAGGCTGTAATGTCATTCCCAATTTAGGTTTCAGATTTGGAATAGTTCCTGGTGGAAAATGAATATGAAATCTTTGTAACAGCATGGTAAAAAATAGAAATAACTCCATTCTTGCAATTTGTTCTCCAAGACAGTGTCTTCGACCTATAAAATATAAAATTGACAATTTACCCAATTTTTTGTAAAAAAAAAAGTGAACCTTGTTTAACTCTGTATTAACAGTGCTTCCTCTCCAAAGTATTCAATATTATGAACTTATTGCTAGTCATATACCACCAAAAATCTAAAAAAAATGCTGTATATTACATCAGATTTTGTCTTGAAAGTAATGATGGGGTTGACGGTGCTGACTATAATTTAGGCAGCAACTTCTGTTAAGCAGAGATGTACAATCAAAAATCCAGAAGTTGTTCTCACAAATGCACTGCTGCATATTTTTTCTGCTTCCCCATTCAATTATAATAAACAATGTGAAATATTACTGATATTGTAAATATGGATTAAGCTTGCCACAGTCTAGCCCTTTAATGGTATTTTCAGTCTTATATGTTGCTAAACAATCTCTCCAGCATGGAAAATTAACTTTTACAAGTCAGGAGTCCTACTCCTTTAATTTTTGATTTTCATTTTTTTCTTGTTTAAGCAAGCTGCTCAAAAGTAAGTATCAAATTTTTGAAGTAATACCTAATAGATAGTGACCAGAAGCAAAATGTAACTGAAGTTTTACATGGCAAGCTATGGTATTCCAGAGAATTATGTCTAAGACCCACTGGGCTATGGTAGAGTTCTGCTGAAGTACACTTTGAAAAGTTTCTTACTCTAGAACTGATTCTACTGCATTTTTATTCCCATAACAGCTTTGGTATGTTTCAGTTCAATTGTCAAAAAGAGTTAAATTTTGGAACAGTCAATATTGCTCTCCCTTGAAGTGAGAAAGTTTACTATTGTAATATATTTCACACAACTTACCAACAGAAAATGGAACAAATGCTTCTTTCTTTACAAATTGCCCATTCTTATCTAGGAATCTCTCAGGACAAAATAGATAAGGAGTATTCCAATATTTTTCATCAAAATGTACAGAGTAAAGATTTGTTATAACTGTGGTTCCCTTTGGAATGGAATAGCCTCGAACAACAGTGTTCTTGGTAGTTGCCCGGAAGATACCAAGTGGAGCTATGTTGCAATATCTCAGAACTTCATGTAATACTGCTTCTGTATATGGCATCTGTGATTTGTTTTCCAGGGAAGGTATTTGGTTTTTTCCCACAATAGTGTCAATTTCCTGATGCACTTTTTCTGTAAAATGAAAGAAATAAGAATCTTAAGGATTTTGTTTTACAATCAAGTTAGAAAGTGCTTTTGTTCAGGTAGCACTTTAGAATTGTTCTGTGAACCTTGGGGGCTGAATGGAAATCAGTAAGGCAGCAATGGTCAGAATGTATACTAGATGTTTCTCCATTGTCTAAGCCTTCAATGAATCACTTCCCATTTCCTGTTTTCCATCCAACTCATCAGTTATTTAATATGACTGTAAATGATGGTACCTTCTGGTTTGGTGCTACTCCTTACCCTTATTTCCCTTGGCAATGATGAAAATGGGGGCTCAAGAATTCAAGATTCCTTATGTCCAATATGAATAAATATTATCCAGCTTTTAATTTACAATGACTTTCATATACCTGCCATACACTGTTTGCATTAACTTGTGTTGTTTCAATGGAAATTGTTTTTTTTAATGTTAACAGTGCACCTATACTGATATTAACGACTGTTTTCATGTCTAGGAAAATTATGAGGCAAGATTTACTGGAAAAACAACTGTACATAGTTAATGAACTCAAGTGAGCTTTGATTTTTAATTAGTTAAATTTAGGCAAGAGTCATAAAGCACAGAAACAGGCACTTTGGCCCAGAGTCCACACTAAACATCAACCACCCATTTAAAGTAATCCAACATGAATCCCATCCTTTAGTCTCACCACATTCTCATTAACTTCCTCTCAATTCTACTGATCACCTACACACTAAGACATGTGACTACCAACCTGCACAACTTTGGAATAAAGGAGGAAACCAGAGCATCCACAGGAAACCCATGCAATCACAGGGACAATGTACAAAGTCCACACAGATAGCACCCAAGCTCTGGATTGCATCTGGGTCTCTGGCGCTACAAGGCAGCAGCTCGACTAGCTGTGCCACTGTGCCATTAGGATAAAGCTTTCCCAGAAGGGAGAAAATAGTTAAAGTTCACAACAGGAATTATTAACAAAATAGCCTATCTTCCTATAATTTCCGTGAGATGTCTGTTTGAATACTGTGTTCTCACCTTGAATGTTTGGATACAGTGCCATGTATAATATCGCCCATCTAAGTGCATTAGTTGTAGTCTCAGTTCCAGCTATAATGAGTTCTCCAACAGTATAAATTAAGTTTTCTGTTGAAAAGGAAGATTCAGGATCATTAATATTCTTTTCCAATTCATCAAGATACGAATCAATGAGATGCCGGGGTTTTTGAGGGGTTCTGTTTTGGGAAAAACGCTGTATAATCTTTAGCAAAAAGTCATACACTTCAGCCGCATTTTTGAACAAACGCTGATGTTTTCCAAATGGCAGGAGCCCGATCCAAGGGAAAGCATTGTACAGAAATGCCCAGACACAGACTGCCAATTCAATATTTTCACTAAATATTTCAATCATATGCTGATAATCAGTGTCATCATATGTGAAACGCTCTCCAAATATAATCAGGTTTGTGATGTTGGAAACTGCATTAGTTACAAGGCATTTGGCATCAAATGGCTTTCCTTTGTAGGTATCAACAGCATCCAAAAAAATCAAACATTCCTCAGAAATTTTGTTTTCAAAGCTCTTCTGACCAGGTCCAAAGCAACGAAAGCAATTCACGGCAACCTTACGATGATCAGTCCAACCACGACCATATTTGGAGTTCAATAACCCTAGGAAGAGAACAGTTTTGTTTCCAAAGTTAACACATGAACAGACTTTAATAATATCCACTTAATATGCAGGTTAGTTACATTGATTTGCATAACTATTCACATTGTGCCCAAAAAAATTAACACCTTTGAAAAGAAGTAATGTCCATTTACACACAAGTGAAATCACATTCAATGGCCACATATAGTTTGTGGTATCAGTGTTATTTTAATGTACATCACACTCCTGATTGAGTACAAACCATTTGTGATGTGGAGTTTGGGTGCTACTCCAGGATTTAAAGACCTGCAGGATTTACAGACCTGCAGGAACATAAAGGAACCAGTTTAGAAGAAATATGAAGAAATCAAGTGATTACATTGTTGTATTTAAAGAAGTATCTGTGAGATCTGATTTCTCGGATTCTCTCGGATACATACAACAACAAACTCATTGAAATCATCCATGCCCCAAAGGAGAGCAGTAGAATGTGACTGGAGAGATTGCGAGGTGAGGTGAGGACAGCCAACACGGAGATAGTCGTCATAACCCACCCCTTGTCAACGAAGTATTCAAAAGTTTAGAGACTTCAATGAGTTCTGCTAAGGTGAGAGACCAACTGCAACTCAAAGGGTCATACACTGCACTAACATCTCAACCATTTAGTCACATCTTCAGTCATACTTGGTTATTCAGAATTGCTTCATACCAATGGAACTGGATTATATAAGGATCTTGAAATGGTATGTTTTTTTTGTTTCTTTAAACATTAATAACTAATTATTTACTGCAATGTGGAAAGTTTTGCCATCAAAGCAGGTACAAAGGAAATGGAGGAATTGGAAGAATGGAATGGAAGCAGGGTTGGAGGATATCTTGTTGACTTCACTCTTTAAGGACCCCTGGGTGGACATAAGTGAGTGGGAGTTTGAGAAAAGGAGAGATTGAAGCATAATTGCACTACTTTGGAGAATTGGGTAAGCCAGTGTTCAAGAGAATGATCCGTTCCTTGATATCCACAAATCTTTGAAAGCAACTATTTTGATAATAGGCTCAGTAAATAGGACAATGAATACAAAGTGAACGTGAAGAGGATGTTTCCATTAGTAGGACAGTCTAAGATCTGAAGGCACAGCCTCAGAATAATGGACATTCCTTTAGAGCTGAGATGAGGAGGAATTTCTTCAGTTGGAGGGTGGTGTATCTGTGGAATTTGTTGCCACAGAAGGCAGTAGAGGCAAAGTCATTAGATGTACTTAAGGCAGAGATTGATAAGCTCTTGATTGGTAAAGGGGATAAGGATTCTGGGGAGAAGGCAGAAGAATGGGGTTGAAGAAAAAATCAGCCGTGATTGAATGACGGAGCAGACTCGATGGGCCGAATGGCCTAATTCTGCTCCTATATCTTATGATCTAAGGGAAATTATTGCACTTTAGGAAGGAGGTCAAACTTTGGAGAATTAGGTTTATCAAAATGATGGAAGAGATTGGAAAAGCTAAGATTGTTCTCCTCAGAACAGAGGTTAAATGAAGAGTTGACAGGAGATAATCATGATTAAATGTTAGTTTTGGTAGAAGAAGAAGAAATTATTTCTTCAGGCCCAGTGTTTGGTAGTCGGAGGCCCTAGATTGAAAACAACTGGCAAAGGAATTGGAGAGGAAATGAAGAAAGCAGTTTCCCCACTGAGATAATAGAATCAGAATCCATAGAAGCATTCTGAAGGCACGTGACAATAATAAACTAATTTACCAATTTAAAAGTATAACTGTTATGGAACAAAGGAAAGGGGCAATTACTTAGCCACGTTTTGCCATTCAATGGCTGCTCTGTGCACCAACTCGAACAGCTTTTTCCCCATTTCCCTTTATACCGTTGGTAACAAGTTGTTAATGCCAGATTTAAAAGTAACTATCAACTAAATATCAACTAATCATTTGCAGGGGAGCAGGCTAAGTTTCCATCATCCTGCACATTAACAAGTATTTCTACTCTGCAGCTTTTGTCACCAGTTCTGCTAAGAGATTGTTGACATGAGCATTGGTTCTCCCCACAGTTGCTGAGGGCTTCCAATATTACCTGCTTTTGTTTCCGATTTCCAGCATCTGGAGTTTTTTTTGCTCCAATTACTGTTCAATTTTCTGCCATTTCACTTCCAGGAACGTCCCCACTGAAGAAGTTCTGCTCCTCTCTCTGATGGGAATTCCACTTGTCTCTTTTACTGTGCTCACTACCAATGATATTTCCCTTCTTTGTCTTTGATAAAGTGCTGACCAAAACTTGCCTCCACAGCCAGTCTCCTTTCTTAACAAATGCCTCTGGCTCCAACATATTCTAAGTGGATTCCAACTGAAATTCTATGCTATGCAGTTCATGCCCATCCACAATCACAAGTTTGTTCAAACTATCCATTCTCTCTAATCACTGTTCATTTCACATCCTGAAAATCCACACTTAATGCCATGCATCAAGCACGTGCATGTTCTTGACCTCTCTCTTCAAGAGCACCAACTTGTTCAAAGCTGTTCTGGTCTGCAGTTTCACTTTATCCTTCATCTCATTCAATATTTCAACATAAAATTTCATCCCTTTCTTTCAGAAATCAACAGCAAACTCCAAGAGATCTTGAATTTGAAAAATACTCGTCCCGATCCTTCCCCTCACAGCCTCTCATCTCAGTCTCCCAACCCACCACAACCCACTTCTACCTCCTCCCAAAGATCCACAAAGGACTGTCTGAGCAGACCCATTGTTTCTTGCCACACAGAGCTTATTCCTTCCTCCCTTGATTCTCTCCTTTCTCCCATCAAGTCCCTTCCCACTTATATCTGTGAGACCTCTGATGCCCTCCATCATGTTGGCAGTTTCCACATGCCAAGGACTTAGGCTGGTCATGGATGTACAGTCCCTCCAGAACACGTCCTTCCGTCTACCATAGTTAACAAGGCTCTCGATCACATCTCCTGCATTTCCTGCACTTCTGCTCTCACACCATCTCCTCCCAGGAAGAACACGAAGAGGGTTATCCTAGTCCTTACCTTCCACCCTCCACATTCAATAGATCATTCTCCATAATTTTTACCATTTCCTATGGGATTGTGCCACCAGACTCATCTTCCCCTCCCAATTCCCAAAGGGACTGCTCCTTAAGCGACTCTTTGTTCCATTTTTCCATTTCCACCAACCATGTAACAGTGGGAGATGTGACACCCGTCCTTTACCTCTTCCTTTCCACCATCCAGGCGCACAAATATTTCTTGCAAGTGAAGCAGAAATTCATTTACACTTCTTACAATTTGGTGTATTGCATTTGGTGCTCTTAATGTGGTCTATATAGAAGAAGCCAAATGCAGATTGGACAACTGCTTTGCAGAACACCTTCATTAAGTACACAGGAGCTACCCTGAGATTCCTATCACTTGAATTCTCCATGCTGATCTCTTTCTTCTTGGTCTCCTATGATGCCCAATTTAGGCTTGAGGAATAGCAACTCATTTTCATCTGAATATACTGTAGACCTCTGGTATTAAATCAAATTTAACAATTTCAGGTAACCACACCTTTTTTATGTGGTTGTACCCTCCTGATTTAATTTGCTACTTTTTTATTTTGTGTCCAACTGCCGGTTTTTAAAGTAATTGCTACCTCGACACCTTTGGTCTGCACTCTATCACAGATATTCCCTTGTTCTCTCCACTTCTCCATCTCTCTACAACTTAACACATTTGTTTATTCACTTTTCCATTTCTGATGAAGAGTCCTTGATCAAAATGTTGACTGTTTCTCTCTTCACCGAAGCCCTCTGACCCACCCAGAGTGTTCACAGCATTTTCTGTTTTTGCTTCACCTCAAAAAGCCTGGTTCTAATTATTGGATAAAATTTCCTAGTTCTATGATCATCCCAAACAGCATCAACTGTTTCTTTCTAAATACCCCATCATTTCTCTTCAGAATTAGAAAGCTTCACTCATTATTTCAACCTTCTGAATTTATGCAAACTGTTAGAGTTCAGGTAAATTTTCTGATAAATCTGCATTGTAATCCCTCTAAAATCAATGTATCGTTCCAAAAGCACGGTATCCAGATTACTCTGGCTGCGATCTCAGAGATGTTGTATAGCTACAGCAAAACCTTCACCCTTATGTGTTCTTGCCCGCCATATATTAAGGCCAGCATAGTGTTAGGCATTTTGACTATTTTCTGTTACCATCCATGACATTTTAATCTTCCGTGTAGATGGACCTCTAATTCCTCTTAGATCACCACTGCTTTTAGCTTTTTGATAATTATTATCCATTTCACATCTCAAGTAGATGACCTCAGGTTTGCCTGCACTGAAATCCATTTGCAGCAGTTTAGCTCATTTACTAATTAGTCTCTCTTGGTAATTGACTGCTGCTATCCGCAACATTCACAATGCTGTGGACTTGCAACCCAAATTCCCTTGGTACATCAATGCTCCTAAGGGTCCTGCCATTTACTGTACATTTTCCTCTTACATTAGACCTCCGAAAGTGCCACACCTTACACTTGTCTAGATTAAACTCCATTTGCCATTTCTCTGCCACACTTTCCAGCTGCTCTACATTCTGCTAAATCTTTTGACAATCTTCCTCACTATCTACTACTCGGCCAATTTTTGTGTCATCTACAAACTTACTAATCAGCTCACCTACATTTTCACCCAAATCATTTGTATATAACTACAGAGATGCCAGCACTGATCCTTGTGGAACACCACTGGCCACAGACCTCCAGTCAGAATAACACTCCTCCACTATCCTCTGGCTTCTATGACCAAGCCAATTTTGAATCCAATCTACCAAGTCTCCAAGGGATCCCAAGGTACCTTAATCTTCTGGATCAGCCTGCCATGAGGGACCTCGTCAAAAGCTTTATGGAAGTCCATGTGTAGGACTCAAAAAACTCTACCAAGTTTGTAGGACATTACCTCCCCAGCACAAAGCCATGCTGCCTCTCACAAACGAGTCTATGCTTTTCCAAATGCTAGTAGATCCTATCCCTAAGAATCATCTCCAATAATTTCGCTACTGCTGATGTAAGGTTCACCAACCTTTAATTTCCTGGTTTCTCTCTATTGCCCTTCTTAAACAGAGGAACAACACTGGCTATTCTCAGTCCTCTGGGACTTCATCTTTGACTAAAGAGGGTACAAATATCTCTGTCAAGCCTCTGGCAATCTCCTCTCTTGCCTTTTTCCATAACCTAGGATAGATCTCATCAGGCCCTGGGGACTCACCCAGCTTAATGTTCTTGAAGACCCCCACACCTCCTCCTCATCAATATCAACATCCCCTAGAATACCAGCATAACCCTAATCTTATTAGCAACAACTTAGGCATATTGTTGTTATTTCTGAATCATATGCCTAAGTTGTTGTTGGTTGGTCCACTTAGTTTTATTCACAATGAGGACGAACTTGCTGGGAAATGTCAACAGTTCTGCATTTACTTCCCCATAACCATCATCCAATTTGATTCTTCCCCATAAAATCACACCCTGAACTTGTTGGTCAAGCTCTGCTGGCAATTTCACAACTTCACTCTGACATTGAATTCCTGCAACAATACACAAACATGCTGCAATTATGCAGCAGTTATGCTGGGAAATTCACCTGCTGAATCTGCGCCAGATTGGACATGGCAAGAAATGGAGAGTTCATTCTTTTGAATACAGAGGAGTTATTGTGGGATAACTTTCACCAAAAGGTCTGCAATGGTTTAAGGTGGCGGCTTACCACCATTTTCTCAGGGACAATTGGCAATGGGCAATAAATACTGGCCTTGCGAGTGATGCCCAGATCCTGAACATGTTACCAAAAGGAATTTTGGTTACATGGTCCCAGCCTTTAGATTATTAGTCCAGTTACAAAAACACTTCAGCACACTTCATTGTTATCTTATCTCCATGACTGTAACACTGCAGATCTCCAATACAGCTTCAGCATATCTGCTGCTGAAATGCTCACCCATGTTTTTGCTACATCTGGACTCGACTACTTTAAACAGGCTCCTAAATGGATGCTGTTATCTTGAGCAAAAAACAAATTCTGGAGGAACTCAGGTGTGAAGCAGCATCCCTGATTGGCCTCTCTTGTTCTAAGCTCTGTAAACTGCAGACCATCTTAAACTCCTGCTGCCCATATCCTAACACGTACCTTGATCCACTCACCCATCTCATTTGGCTTCAGACATTTAAAAACACCTTGACTTTAAATTCTCACCACTTGTTTTCAAATCTTTCTGTCCTCATCTCCACCCTCCCCATCTTTGTAATCTTCTTGCCCAGCATCACTGTGGGAAAGCCTTCACCAAAAACCATGTTCCTCCAATTCTGGCCTTTTAATTATTCTCAAATTTAATTGTTCCCTTATTGTGAGATGTACATTCAGCTGCCGGGCTCCTAAGATCTGTGATTTCTTTCCTAAATTTCTTTGCCCCTTCATCCCTTTTTTGCTTTTTTTAGTACAGTGTTTAAGAGATTTTATAAATTATTTCAAACACTTTTATTAAGTAAAGAAAATGCTTCCAAATGCTTAATGAACAATAGATTTAAGGGAATATGAGACAATATGAAGGAAAACTCCTTTTCTCTATAAGTGATTAAATTTTGTAACATACTGCCTCATAGGGTAGGGGATGCAATTTTAATAATATCCTACTGACAGGAATTGAATAAAAATTTGAAGAAAACAGTTACAGTAGAATGGCAGAGAAGGGTGCAGAGAGAGTAGCATACATTGCTCTTTCAAAGAACCAGTACAGCCTTGACTGGCTGAACAACCTTCCTCTGGATTGTATTATTCTGTGATTGTCTGATAATAAACGCTAAGTATGATAATCAGCAAACTAACAACAGTTTTATTTTTAGAACTGAAAAGCAGTATTAGAGCTCTTTCATAAACAAATACCATATGCACCAACAGAAGCTAATTATTTTTTTAAATATCATAATATTAATCAAGTCATATTTTACAGAAGCGGTCACCCAAAATTTTGACAAATGATACATGGCATTGCAATTCTACTAATGCACCACTGGAGGGAACTATGCTCAAAGGATTTCCCTGTACTGCTGCCTCTGAAATATCTTCCTTCTTCCTGAATGGTGGTTTTCCCCCTACATTGTTAAAAAAGTCCTTGACTGTGTCTCATCTATTTCCCATGCCTCTGCTCTCAGCCCCTCTCCTCTGGGGCAGAACAAGGATGAAGTTCCCCTGTCTTCACCTTTCACCCCACAAGCTGCCACTTTTAAAGAGATTCCACCACCAGACACATCTTCCTCTCTTCCACTTACAGCTCTTCACAGGGACCATTCCTTTTGCATCTTTCTGTCCACACTTCCATTCCCACCAACCATCCTACTTCTTATGGCACTTTCCCTTGCAACCATAGGCAATGCTACACTTGTTCTTTCACCTCTTCTCTTCCCACCATCCAGGGACCCAAACAGTCTTTCCAGGTGAAACAGTGATTCACTTGCACTACTTCCAATCTGGTGTACTGCATTCAGTATTTACAATGTGGTCTCCTCTACTTTAGAGAAATGCAACACTTTGCCGAATCCCCAGAGACAAACTTCAGCTTTGCTACCTGCCACTTTAATTCTCCATCCCACTCCCAATTTGACCTATCAGTCTATGGCCTCCTGCTCTTTTACAATGAGCCCAAATACATGCTTGAGGAACAGCACCTCATCTTCTGTTTGAGCATTTTGCAATATTGGATGCAATATTGAATTATACAACTTTAGGTAATGATTTATCTGTCAGTGTCAGTCATCCATCTGTGATATTAGCTCAGCTATTTTTTGTTTCTTTTTTATTTCTCAGGCAGTGGAGGACATGCCCAGCTTGACCTGCTGGGCATGTTTTCCTTCTCTGCATGTTGCCACTTGCACATACTTTTGTCTGTTTTTTTGTCCATGCTCCCACTCTCTAACTGCTCCCATTCATTCATTGACCAGATAACCTTGTTCACAGCTTATCTCCACAGTCACCCCAGTTTTACCTTATCAGAAACATCTTACCCCCCACAACATGCTTCCTGCATCTTAACAAGCTTCTTATATCTCCTTCCCGGTTCTGTTGAAGGGTATTCAATCTGTAACATTAACTCTGTTTCTCTTCCCGAGGCTGTGGCCTGACTTGCTGAGTATTTCCAGCACTTTCTGATTTTATTTTAGATTTCCCCATACCTTGCATACAGCAGAAGTTTCCTTCCCAATTATTCTTGACAAAAGAAAATTACCTGAGAGGTTTACATGGTAACAATTATGAAGCAAATCTGGAAAATAGATACTTGAGCTAGGCATACATTTATTATACAATATGGCAATCTTTGTTGGCAAATTGTGTTACAATATCTACAAATAATATGTCGTACTGTGATAAAATGCAAGAGGCTATATGCTGCCTGGTCCCCAAAATAGGCATGAATACATAAAAGTAATATATAGAACATAGAACATTATGGCACAGTACAGGCCCTTCAGCCCACGATGTTGTGCCGACATTTTATCCTGCTCTAATATCTATTTAACACTTCCTTCCCACATAGTCCTCCATTTTTTCTATCATTCTTGTGGCTATCATTAAGAGTCTCTTAAATGTCCCTAGTGTATCTACACCCACATCCTCTGCAGGCAGTGCATTCCACACACCCGCCTGTGTAAAAAACACTTACCTCTGACATCCCCCTTATACCTTCCTCCAATCACCTTAAAATTATGCCCCTTCATGTTAGCCATTTTCGCCCTGGGAAAAAGTCTTCGTCCACTCAATCTATGCCTGTTATCATCTTGTACACCTCTATCAAGTCACCCCTCATCCTCCTTCTCTCCAGAGAAAAGCCCTAGCTCACTCAATCTATCCTCATCAGACATGCTCTCCAATCCAGGCAGCATCCTGGTCAATCTCCTCTGTGCCTTCTCTAAAGCTTCCACATCCTTCCTATGATGAGACGACTAGAACTGAACACAATACTCCAAGTGTGGTCTAACCAGAGTTCTATAGAGCTGCAATATTATCTCGCAGCTCTTGAACTCAATACCCCGACTAATGAAAGCCAACACCATACACCTTCTTAACAACCCTATTGACCTGCGCGGCAACCTTGAGGAATCTGTGGGCATGGACCCCAACTCTGTTCCTCCACACTGCTAAGAGTCCTGCCATTAACCTTGTATTCTGCCTTCAAATTCGATCTTCCAAAATGTATCACTTCACACTTTTCTGGGTTGAACTCCATCTGCCACTTCTCAGCCCAGGTCTGCATCCTATCAACATCCTGTTGTAATCTACAGCAACCTTCTACACTATCCACAACCCTTGTGTCATCAACAAACTTACTAACCCACCCTTCCACATTCTCATCCAAGTCATTTATAAAAATCTCAAAGAGCAGGGGTGCCAGAACAGATCCCTGCGGAACACCACTGGTCTCTGACCTCAAGGCAGAATACGCTCCATCTACAACCACCCTCTGTCTTCTATGGGCAAGCCAATTCTGAATCCACACAGCCAAGCTTCTCTGGATCCCATGCCTCCTGACCTTATGAATTAATAGCTTTAAAGGATAAAGACATTGTGGTAATAACAAGCACTAGGTATGCTTGAATCTGATTAAGAAAGAGAAATCGATCTACAGATGCTCCGCAGATGCTGCTTGACCCATAGATTTTCAGATCCTACACTGGAGGTCTTTGTGGAGGGGTTGTAAAGGAGAGGAGATGTCCTTATATTCTCAAGGGTAGTAGGTGACCCTCTAGACACATGACGACAAGACAAAGGAAACAGATACTCATAGAGGTTGACATTCGGAATATAATCTCAGGGGCCAGAAGAAATTTAAAGATCTTATATGAGTGGTCAAGGCCAGAGAACACATTTTCCAATAACCACACCATGAACCCCGTACACTGCACAATTCACCACATCCTATTCTTGACTTTCCAATCTGAAAACACCTTACTGGCGATATCCCTCTTTCTTCAAAGAGAAAGTGGAGCACAAACGGAGGCAGCAGGAACTGGATAGGTGTCTGGATGTTCTCTCATCCATGGAAGAGACAGTACAGATGATTATAGGACGTCATTGCCAAAAATATAGCCATCAGTGTCAGCCACTAATCTTGAGGGTATCTACATCCCCTTATTCCGCTCCATTACTCACGTGGTCTGAGAAGTTTATACCTCTGACTTTCTCCTTTACCCACATTATTACCCATCCTTTCCGCATTTCCTTTCAGATACCCAAGATCTGTCACCTGCCTAGGCAGTGGAGGAAGAGCAAGCTGGCAATAAAGGTGACAACACACAATAACTCAAAGCACAGATATGGCCATTGGCTCAGACATGAGAATACAGAAGAGATCTTCATGCGATGAGACACCAGGCACAATTGCACTGCAGACAGGACAGGAGGGACAGTGGGGATGGGAGGCGTTGGGGGAGTTGCCATGCAGGGAGCTGCAGAGAACTATGTTGACAACTTCAGTGGGTCAGGGTCCAGGAAAACACTGGTAAGTATATGTATCAAAATGCCTCACTTGCCAGAAAGTGGAGGAAATTGGCACCAATCAGGCATGGAATTTCATGCAGAGTTTGAAGCTCATCCAATCCAATTTAAAATGGACACCATCATCACCTGTGCTGTCCATCTACCAGATATTTTACCAAGAATGAAAACATCCAACATTTGCAAAGACAGTCAGAAGGAATAATCCAGTGATAACTCCAAAATCAGCCTACGTTTCTTGTCAGTTTTGCTGATCGGGTTGGGGGGTGGGGGGGCGCGGGGAGTTGGTGGCACAGTTCTTGATGCTGTTGAACATATGATCAACAATGGGAGAGGGTAGATGGGATGATGGAACTCAGTAATAAAATGTTAATGTTAAATCAGTGCTTGATTGACTCATAATCTTCCTGCTTCGTCATCATAATCTTCCTCATTTGCACATTTCTGCTGGATGTTATGTCTGTCCACCATAATCCCTTTACCAATTTGCTGTCTTGGCATTTTGTGTCAGAAGTGTGTGCACAGGTATGGGTAGCATCTTAGAGTTTAAGGTAGTCTCAACACAAAAAAACATGGAAACTATTCAGTCCCATTTTACTTAAATTTTTATCTACTCTTTCCACACTGCTGAGTTCTCGTTCACACTCATGCCTTTCAAGGTAAGTGCAAAAAGGAAAGGAATGGTAATGGCCAAATTTCAAAACGTAGACCTGGTATATTATTTGAAAATAAATTTAGTTCCTACAGTACCGAAACGTAGTTAATACGCCGGACTTGATTTTAAGTACTAATTTGCCAACCATGCAAGTGCTTTGTGTTCTTATTTTTCATCCTAAATTGTGTTTATTACATATCTCTAACAAACACTCTTTAATGCTAGATTTATAAGCCACAAGACAAAGATGGGCTAGAAAGAATTCTCAATTATAAGTTTATGGCAAACGGTATCTATTACATCTGGTTACCTCCCATGTTTGTCAGTTTCTTGAAGAGAGGTAGAGCTGGCCTATCTGCAAAATTATCACTCTGACGAACAAGGCATTCCTTGATTGCATCATACCCATTCACGATAACAGTTGATATACCACCAAGATCAAGACTGAAAATCTGTTAAATAAGAAAGTGACATTTAAAAGTGAAATTAAGATACCAGTTAAGCATTCATTCACAAAATGATGCAGAAAAGTACCACATGCCATTTTAAATATATAGACAGATTATTTTGGAATGGATTTTATGACAGTTATCTTTTGCTTACATACTATATGATAAAACTAACTGTGAAATTAGAATTTCTCCACAAGCTGATCACATATTTCTTAACTTTTCTCACCAATGGGAGGTTTAATATTCTATACATAAAGCAAAGACATTGTGACGAGCCATTTGCAAATTAAAAAGATGCAACACATCTTTTTGCACTTTTTGCTTGCTTTTATCATAATTTGGCATAGGATATAATTATCAAGGCAAGAGATGTGAAACTTGGAGAATGAACGCTTTGCTTTAAGCATTGAAATCTTCAAGTCATGCTTCATAGTTTTCATAGAAAAGGTATATATTTGGAACGTTGAATCATGTAAGCTAGCTGTAGCCCTATTAGATGCAACTGTGATTCTAATGACAGTGGAACTAAATATATAAATACAAATCACAAAGTCTTGATAGTTTACATTCAAGATACTGAGGGAGTCCAAGGGAAAAATAGCAAGAACTCTGTGCATAATTTCATAAAACACTATAGGAACTAAAATTGTATCAAACATTACCCTCTTCAAAAACAGACTAGGATGAGCCAAGAATTTTATTTCTACTGTTGATAAACTAATGGAGATTGTAAAACAGGATGGAATAATACCAGGTGAAACAAGAGTTCATCAAGGATAATTATCAGATTTCTGACATGGTTCTTAAACTGAAGAACAGGCTTTGTTAGGACCTTTTTTGATATTTATTATCCTATTTCATGTACATGACAGGGACATGTACAAGGTTGGGCCAGCAGGGGCATAGGCACCTATGCCTCACCCAAATCCAGCAAGATCATCATCTGAGGAAAAATAGCATGAGGTTATAGACACACCTGCACGCGTGTAGGCAAATTTAAATTGCTGCACAGAACTCTGCTTTAAAGTGTCTAAACTTAAAAATTCAATAAACAATGAGATTGATACTTAAGGACATCAAAATGACAGATAGACATGGCAAAATGTTCACCATTCAGCAGGAGCAGCTTATAGCTGACTGCAAGTTTGGGGTCATTGCATTTATTCTGTGCACTGCTGGAAGACTTTGAAGGAGATGTGGAAGAGATTTACTTGAATGCAAGCATGGATGTGGAACTGGAAGCATATAGTAAGACCGAAAAACTGGTGTCATTCTGCTTCGAGGAAAGCAGGTGAAGATGATGCTGGAAATCTGAAACAAAACCTGTAGATGCTGGAAACACTCAGCAAATCAGGCATCACCTAATGAAATGGAAACATAGTTAACGGTTCAGTTTGAAGACCTGTTGTCAGAACTGGGAAAGAGTTAGTTTTAAGTTACAGAGCGGGTGGGGTACAGATGGATGAAATAAGGAATATCTCTGCACAAATCAATAAAAGACACAACATAAGCTTGGGGAACAGCACCTCATCTTCTGTGCAGGCACATTGAAGATGTTAGGACTCAATATTGAATTCAACAGCTTTAGGTAACTCAATTTTACTGTCTATATCAGAACTGTCCACATTGGTTCAGTTTTACTATTTCCACTAACATGGACTGACTGGCTGGGTATTTCCTATGATTCTGCATTTCACAGCCCTTATGTTCCTTTGTTTATGTTCTCTCTCCCTAATTCCCCTCATTAATCTATCAACCAGATTATTACATCAACAGCTTTGCATAATGGCAACTCTGATCTCAACCTATCAGCGATATTTCCTATCCCGCCCCCTCTGCAATTTAAAACTAATTTGTTTCCTGATAAAGGGTCTTCAACTAGAAACATTAACTTTGCTTCCCTATTCAGAGATGCTGCCTGATGTGCAGAGTGTTTCCAGGAATTTCTGTAAGAAACAATTTGGTAAACGTTTTTCAAATCATATGCAGTAAATAAGAAAGAAAGCTCTTTCCTAATGCAAAAGTGTCAGCAACCAAATGTATACATGGACTTCAGTAAGACTTTTGACAAGGTTCCTTATGGTAGGCTGATACAGAAGTTTAAGGCACATGGGATCCATGGAGACTTGGCAGATTGGATTCAAAATTGGCTTGGCCATAGAAGAACGAGGGTAATGGAGGAGTGTTATTCTGACTGGAGGTCTGTGACCAGTGTTGATCCATAAGGATCAGTGCTGGGACTTCTGTTTGATATATACAAATAATTTGGATGACAATGCAGATTAGTAAGTTTGCAGATGACACAAAAATTGGTGGAGTTGTGGATAGTGAGGATGTTCCGGAGGACTGGAAGATCACAAATGTAGTTCTGCTGTATAAGAAGGGTGGGAGACAGCATAAAGGAAATTACGGACCTATTAGTCTGACATTGGTGGTGGGAAAGTTATTGGAATCGATCCTCAAGGATGAGGTTATGGAATACCTAGAGGTGCAAGGCAAGATAGGCCCAAGCCAGCATGGTTTTGTGAAGGGAAGATCCTGCCTGACCAACCTACTGGAGTTTTTTTTGAGGAAATCTCAGGTAGGGTGGCTCAGGGAGAGGCTGTGGATGTTGTGTATTTAGACTCTCAAAAGGCCTTCGACAAGGTGCCGCACAAGAGGCAGATTAATAAGATGAGAGCTCATGGAATTACAGGTAGGATATTGGAATGGGTGGAGCATTGGCTGCTAGGCAGAAAGCAAAAGATGGGAATAAAGGGATCCTGTTCTGGTTGGCTGCCGGTTACTAGTGGTGTTCCACAGGGGTTGGTATTGGGGCCACTTCTTTTTACTTTGTACATTAATGATTTGGATTATGGAGTAAATAGTTTTGTGGCTAAGTTTGCAGACGACACCAAGATAGGTGGAGGAGTAGGGAGGATTGAGGAAATAGGAAGGTTGAAGAAAGACTTAGATAGTTTAGGAGAATGGGCAAAGAAATGGCAGATGAGATTCAATGTTGAGAAATGTGCCGTTGTACACTTTGGAAAAAGAAATAAACGGGCAGATTATTATCTAGATGGGGAGAAAATTCAAATTACAGAAGTACAAAGGGACTTGGGGGTACTCATGCAGGATACCCTAAAGGTTAACTACCAGGTTGGATCGGCGGTAAAGAGAGCGAATGCTATGTTAGCATTCATTTCGAGAGGTATAGTATATAAAAGTAGGGAAGTGTTGATGAGGCTCTATGGGGCACTGGTGAGGCCTCATTTGGAGTACTGTGAGCAGTTTTGGGCCCCATATCTTCGGAAAGATGTACTGATGTTAGAGAGGGTTCAGAAAAGATTTACAAGGATGACTCCCAGAATGAAAGGGCTTACTTATGATGAGCGTTTGTCGGTTCTTGGACTGTATTCATTGGAGTAAGAATGAGAGGGGACTTCATGGAAACATTTAGAATGTTGAAAGGACTGGACAGAGTAGATGTGGTTAAGCTGTTTCCCCTGGTGGGTGAGTCCAGGACTAGAGGGCATAGTCTTAGAATCAGAGGGTACAGGTTTAAAACAGAAATGAGGAGAAATTTCTTTAGCCAGAGGGTAGTGAAATTATGGAATTCTTTGCCACATACAGCTGTGGAGGATCGTTGGGGACGTTTAAGGAGGAGATTGATAGGTATCCAATTAGTCAAGGTATCAAGGGATATGGGGATAAGGCCGGAAATTGGGGCTAGATAGGAATAGTATTAGTTTAGCTCATGGAGCAGACTCGATGGGCCGAATGGCCTATTTCTGCCCCTTTGTCTTGTGATCTTATGATAGTGAGGATTCAGCAGGATATAGAACATCTGGAAATGTGAGCAGAGAAATGGCAGATGGCATTTAATCTGAACATGTGAGATGTTGCACTTTGGGAGGTCAAATATCAGAAGAAGTTGTAGAGTAATTGGCAGGACCCTTTGGAGCACTGAAGTACAGAAGGATCTTGGGTGCAAGTCTATAGCTCTCTGAAAGTAGCAACACAAATAGCAAGGGTCGTAAAGGAGGCATACAGCGTACTGGTCAGGGTGTTGAGTATTTAAGTCAGGAAATCATGTTGCAGTTGTACAAAACTTTGGTTGGGCCACATTTGGAGTATTGTGTGCAGTTCTGGTCGCTGTGTTACAGGAAGGATATGTAGGCTTTGGAAAGGGTGTGGAAGAGGTTCACCAGGATGTTGCCTGGATTAGAGAGTATTAGCTAAAAGGAGAGTTTGGACAAATTTAGATTATTTTCTCTGGAGCATCAGAGGCTGAAGAGTGACCGCATAGAAATGTTATAAAATTGAGGGACATAGATAGGATAGCTAGTTTTTTCCCCCCGGGGAGAAATGTCAAATACAAGAGGGCATAGCTTAAAGGTAAGAGGGGTAAATGTTAAAGGAGATTTAAGAGGCAAGTTTTTTGTTTTGTTTAAATAGAGAGTGGTAGGTGCCTGGAACACACTGCTAGGGGAAGTGGTGCAAGCAGACACAATAGTAACGTTTGAGGCATTTAGACAGGCACATGAACAGGCAGGTAATGGAGGGATAGAGATCATATGCAGATACATGGGATTAGTTAAAATTAGCATGGTCAACACAGACATTGTGGGCTGAAGGGCCTGTTTCTATGCTGAATTATTCTATGTTAACTAAAGGATACAACTGTAACATAATTAGAAAATGAGTAAGAGGTAAGACAAAGAATACAAATTGTGATCTCGAATACACTACCCGGAAGCCTGGCTGACAGATTCAACAGTAACATTCTCAAGAAAATGATACAAGTTCTCCAGGGAAAAACAATTAATTGGGATCAGAGATATGAAATTAATTGAACAGCTCTATCAAAGCAGCAGTAATGTACCAGATTAGATTCTTGAGTGCTCTAATATTCTGTAGATGGTGTGCTAACATATTAATTGATTAATCGATCCAAGGTAATTACATTGAATTAAAACATAATTTTCCTTGTCATCGTTGCTTACATCTTACATTGATGAACAGTTGTATAATCTAATTGTGAAAGAAGCAGCATCCATTTCTTTTGATTCAAGATAGCTTGAGTATTCCTCCCAAGCCACCAGATCAAAGAATAGGTTTGAGCCTGGACTGATAGTTTTGAATAATACATCTGACATGTAACAAAAGGAGACAGGGTCGTTGATTGCCTGGTGCCCTATATGAGAGAACTATTAATGATCAGAGACTTCATGTAACAGAATCATTTTCAAATGTCAGAGGTGCCCCTACCTTCGATATTGCAGCTAACAGATGTTTCTACATAAATGTATAGACCAGAGAGAACAGAATAATAAAGCAGTAAGCATATTTCTGTACAAATCATAAGAGTGCAGGTATTGGGAGGATTGAGGGTTTATGGGTAGTGGTTAAGGTGGTGATGGACACAAAAGTGCAGAATTTCCTTCTTTCATAGCCATGGAGTTTATACAGCTGATCCAGTTACACTTCCGATCAATGACGGTCCACAGGATACGATACTGGAGGATTTGCATTGGTAATGGAGTTTGAATGCCATGGGAAGGTGATTAGACTCTTCTTCTTTGGAAAAGGCCATTACTTAGCAGTTAAGTTGCAAGTACATCAATCCACACATCAGCTCAGATTGTCTATTTCTTGCTGCATGAAGGCTTGGGTTACTGCCTTTTATAAAAAGGTGCAAATGCAACTAAACATGTACCAAGCTGCCAGAGGAAGTGGTAGATGTGGGTACAATTACAATATTTAAAAGATATATTTGGACAAGTACATGGATAGGAAAGGTTTAGAGGGATATGGGCCAAATGCAAGCAAATGGAACTAGCTCAGGAAGGCAACTTGGACGGCATGAATGAGTTGGGTCATTGGGTCTGTTTCCATGCTGTATAACTCTTTGACTATGAATCAATGCACATGTTCAATGAATGTACTTGTTTTTGATATTGTGATGGAAGAAAAGTCATTAAGAAAACAACTAAATACAGTGGGACCACACTGGGGTATTCTGGGTAGGCTGAGAGGTTTGACCTTCAACAAACATAACCACTCTCCTTTGTAAATGAAATGACTGCAGTCTGCATTGAGTTTTCCCACTAGATTCCATTGGGTCAGACTTTGGATGCAGCAGTGAAAGAATAGCAGTCACCAACCTTCAAGAAAGCTTTCCACAGATATCTGTGACCTCCATAATGAGAGGTTTCCAATACCTGTTTCTATCAGGTTCATAATGATCCCTGATGACAAGCAGCCATGTCATTAAGCTAGTCAAGCTTAATATCATCAAGCCTCACAGGAAGCAAACTAGGAAGCCCAAGTAGAATCTTCAAATTAAATCTTGAACTGGTAAACAATCTGCTAAATAAAGATCAGAACTGGCACATGATTAAAGTAGAAACTGAAATAGCATAAACAAACAAAAAATGGACGAGAGAAATACTTGATAGTTCCTTGCTGAGAAGTCTGGAAATTTGGGACTTCCACATTCAGATGCTAGTCCTGAACTTGCTTGCCCAGCTTTTGCTGATAACTTCCTGGCTGTGCTCCAAAATTGAGCAACAGGGCATGAACTTGTTGCAATTCCTCAGCAGACACTTATGGTGAAGAACTCAAAGAATCTACACCAGGTGGAAACAAGCCCATTCATTTGAATGGAGCGGAACAGCTGCAGGTGAGAAGTACAATGTTCTTCACATTGATTTTACTTAAATATTTTAACTGCCTTAAAGAGCTATTTAGTGTTTCAATTTTTATAAATTTTCAATAATTTTGAAAATATTTTTGTTTTCTTGCTATTTCAATGTTTTTGAATGTGAGGGACATTCTGAAACATTCAATTCATTAAGCTGGAGACATGGCTTAGCCGGCTGTTAAGCAAATTCATGTGTGAAGCTTGGTCTGGCCACCACTTGATGGTATTTAAACCCAAAGCTCCACCACTGTGCAGGGGCTGTGTCATTCTGTAGGAGGTTGGCTTCTGCAAGTTCACAGTTGCAGATCTGCAAAAAAAAAGTTGTGCTGACTACATGTAATAGTGGCAGCACATTGTGGCCCAATATTTTTTTTTCACAGAAAATCCTTCATTTTCTGAAACAGTCATGTGAAGAAATTACAATACACTGAAATTAGATTTAGGACTAGATAATTTGCTAAGCATGAATTATGGTTTAGTGCAACATTCGAAACTCACTTGAACTTAATGTAATAAAGCACAAGGTTTTCATAGTATTTTAAAGCAAGACTAGATTGCAGCTCGAGTTTAAGTCAATTCATGTGATTCCCTTTGATTGTGCAAGAGGAAGCTACGAAATGCACAGTGTGAAGAGCAGAATCCACTGAGTGCAACTTTGGGATTTTGCCATTACATACTTGCAGAAATGTTGCAGTTTCATGGAACGAATGCCAGTGGAGTCACTATCATTACCACAGCCAAGTCTCAGCCTTTGACTTCAATTTTACAACAGCTCCTTGATGCTGCATTCAGTCAAGTGCTGCCTTGATGTATAGGCTAGTTGCTACCTCATCTCATCTTGTTAACATTTCGATTGAAACTGTAATCTTGTGATCCAGAGCCACTGTTCCAGGTGGAACCCATGATGAGATTCAATGAGCAGATTAATGGGTGTACACTCAAAATGATCTTCCATCTTGTTCATAATGATCTAGGACAAACTAATGAATTAGTAAAGAGCTGAATTTGATTTCCTCTGATTTGTTGTGAACAGGACAAATCCAGCAAAGTCCTACCATGTTGGGTGGATGCATGCCTTATGTGTAACTGAATTGCTTGGTGCAGAGACCAGCCAGTTGTGGAGCACAAATCTTCAACACTATAGCCAGGAGGTTGTCAGAGACAACAGCATTTGCATTGTTGTTTGCACTCTTCATTTCTCAGTCATGAAGTGAATTGAATTGGCTAGACTGGCTTCTCTGAAAATCAGAAGGAGTCTGTATTGAAGACTCCAGAGATTAACACCTCACTTTCAGGTAAACCTGTTATTGTTCTTGGTGAGCCCTTCTACACTGAACCAGATTTGGTCCTGTCGCTTGATACTAATATCCTTTAGGGATTGGGTGACTCAGTCAATGGTTGTGCTGTGGGCCAGTCTCAGTGCCGAACACTTAACTCCATTGTTACCTTTAAAGTTTCTTTGAAGTGTTGTTCAGCAGGGTGGAGTACTGAATCATCAGTAAGGAAATGGTAATTAATGTGAAATTTCCATGCTTGTGTGTGACCTTGTGCATGAGGCTTCAGGTGGTTCAAAAACTACAGCCAATGACTCTGAGACTTATACTACCGTATCAGCAACTCTGGTGGGCCTGTTTCCCTTCCACATCTTCCCCCCCTTCCAATCCCCATAGGACAAGATGGACATAGAGATCATGTTGGAAAAATTTCAGATGTTGGCAGAAAATGATGATTCTGTATGACTGCTACGTGGCCAATCTGTGGGACAATACTCTGAAATTAGGTAAAAGACCCCAGCTGTCCTAGAAGAGGACTTTGCAAGGATGATTGGGCTGGAAATGAAAATCAAACTGCAGATGCTGTAAATCTGAAACAAAATCAGAAAATGCTTGAAAAACTCAGCTGGTCAGACAGCATCTGTGGAAAAAGAAACAGTCAATGTTTGGGTCTTCAGTGGGGCCAGTCAGAAGATAGTGTTGTTCCTCAAGCTTGCATTGGGTCTCATTATAACAGTGCAGGAGGCTACAGACAGGGAGAGCAGAGGAGTTGGATGGTGAATTAAAATGGCAGGCAACTGAAAGATCATGTTGCAGCCTTGCAAACAATACTGAATTCTTTAACTTTAAATAACATGCTCTCTCTTCCTGAATACAAGAACCTTTTCCACCTGCCACTCTTTCTTCTTTTCCTTTGTGTTTAGCCTGGCCTTCTGGAGACGTCCCAGTATGCCTGAACCATATCGCAACAAATCACTCAACCATACTACCCTATCCCAGCTACCCAATGAGTTCACTATCAGAAAAATTCTCTTGGTTTCACCCACATTTTACTACAACCTAAACCACCAAGTTTCTCTATCAGGTCTGATGAGAGTCCCTCATCTGAAACCTTAACTGTCTGTCTTTCCACAGATGCTACCTGACCTGTTCCATTTTACCAGCATTTTCCATTTTCTGTTTTTATATCATGTTGGTTCTGTTTTTCTTATCCTACACATGTCCAGTCTGCTGGGCATGTCCCATTCCCTTCTCAGAACCTTAATATATTGGTTTATTATCATCACTTGTACTGAGGTACAGTAAAAAGCTTGTCTTACAAACTGATTATACAGGTCAATTCATTACACAGTGCAGCTACATTGAGTTAGTACAGAGTGCATTGATGTAGTACAGGTAAAAACAGTAACAGTACAGAGTAAAGTGTCACAGCTACAGAGAAAGTGCAGTGCAAGGTCACAACAAGGTAGATCATGAAGTCGTAGTCCATCTCATTGTATAAAGGAACCATTCAATAGTCTTATCACAGTGGGGTAGAAGCTGTCCTTAAGTCTGGTGGTACATGCCCTCAGGGTCCTGCATCTTCTACCCGATGGAAGAGGAGAGAAGAGAGAATGTCTCAGGTGGGTGGGGTCTTTGATTATGCTGGCTGCCTCACCAAGACAACAAGAGGTAAAGACAGAATCCAAGGAGGGGGGACTGGTGTCTGTGAAGCGCTGGCCTGTGTCCACAACTCTCTGCAGCTTCTTGCGGTCCTGGGCAGAGCAGTTGCCGTACCAAGCCATGATGCATCCAGATAGGATGCTTTCTATGGTGCATCGGTAAAAATTGGTGAGAGTCAAAGGGGACAAACCAAATTTCTTCAGCCTCCTGAGGAAGCAGAGGCGCTGGTGAGCTTTCTTGGCTGTGGCATCTACATGATTTGACCAGGACAGGCTGTTGGTGACGTTCACTTCCAGGAACTCGAAGCTCTCAACCCTCTCGACCTCAGCACCACTGATGTAAACAGGTGCATGTACACCGTCCCCTTTCCTGAAGTCAATGACCAGCTCTTTTGTTTTGTTGACATTGAGGGAAAGGTGTTGATAACCCTCCCCAGTAAGTCACTTCCACTCATCCTATCACATATATACCCTTTGTTCTATGCATCCCCTCCCTCACCTTCTCTCCTACTGAAAACTACTTTGCAGCTCTCTCTTTCCAGTTCTGACAAACTGAAGAGGCGATTATTTCACTTTCCACAGATGCCACCTGGACTGCTTCTCCAGCATCTTCTGATTGGGCCAAATGTGCCTTGGTTGCAGCTGAATTTGGTGCCCAGTTTGTTGCAAGGTGCTCTGAACGATTTTATTCTTATTGCCTTTATCTCTTTGGTGTTCCACTTCCAAGGTCTTGAATTTTCAGAAGAACTTTTTATCCTCTAGGTCTTCCATGGTTAAATACCCTGCTGTACCTATTTTCTTTCATTACCTCGCTCTTCTCCTTCAAAAACCCTGCCCAACCTATGTTTGTGATTAAGTTTTTCCTCGCTCTCCCATTAACTTTCTTAAATTGCCACGTTTTGTCTCATAAGGTGTTTTTCCATAAAAGGCGCTATATAAACACAAGGCTCGTGAGGTTAACACCACTTCCTTTCGCACTAACACATCAATAGGGATGCTATGCACTTGATCATCACTTGGCAGCAAGATAACTAAAGTACAAAGGTCTTTGCTGTTTTTTTTCCAAAGTTTACTCTTGCCTTTGGACACAAGGGGACTGGTTCTCAACAGAGGACCATATATCTGCAGTAATAAAGTGACAATTAAACTGAGAAATAAATTTGGATTAACTTACTGTGACCACCTAACCAAGTATCAGACACATCTACAAATGGTTCACTCGTTTCAGTACCTGCCCGTGAACTTCACTCTGTTTTTTCATGAAGACGTGCGGCTCGGTGACGAGAGAAAAGACGCTTCCGATGAGGGGTAGGGCGGCGGGTCCGGGCGGGAAACCGCGGGGTCTCCTCTGCTTCAGCAAATGCCGCACCAGCAACAGATTCAGCAGCAGGAAGAGCAGGGTGCCCAGGGTCGTGCAGACGCCCGAAAAAGAGGGCACATTGCCCAGCGACCGTGACTCACGAGCCGACATCACTGGCACACTTTCCCCACGGTGAAATCCTCGCCAGGTGTTGCATTCGCTCCTCATCTGTCGCCAGCTCCGCCTCCGCGTCTCCATTGGATCAACTCCCAAAGGCTGCGTCTTTCTGATTGATCGACATTGCCGTCAATCAGGCTCGCCGGTGCATTGGTTGCCACCTCGATGCTCCTCAACAAGGGGCTTTCAGGGAAAGTTTGGACCGCATGGCTTCTGGAGACGGTGTGACAGTTCAGGACTGTTGACCCGTTTGTCTTCTTCCCAGTTTCAGAGTCTTCCTCCTTCTCAGCAGTCTCTTGGGTTCAAGGCCGACGTCCACCTGTTCTGAGGTGACTGATGAGACCAATGTGGGAACCGCAGACTCTGCCACTGATGGGGCAGAAGGCGGCTGGCAACGCAAGCGGGGAGGGAGTTTGTGGGGTGGAGCACACCTTCTACCGTTTATACAGGGCTTCTGTGTGCTCTGGTTGCATAGACTGAAGGTTATCAATCCCATCCCAAATGCTCCTTCTCAGCCTTGAGTAGTCATGGGCCAGGGATTCCCAAGAGTCAGTAAGGAGACTTTTTTTTCAAGGAAGCTTCATCCTTTAATCTATTCCTCTGTCTGCTGCCACTCTCTTTCCATGCCATTGCCAGAGTACCATTTTGCTCACATCTTCCCTTAAACTGCCTCCATATCAATCAAGATAAGACATAACATTACTCCTAGGGATGACCTGAGCACCGTCATCCAGGGTCATGGTAGCAGCAGGTTGAACTTTAGTGTTGCAGCCACACATTGGGTGGCTTCTGTCTGTGCTGCATTAAAAGCAGAGACATAGATCTACAGACACTTCTCGATGGTAGCATTCACAAAAATTAAGATGGAGCTGTTTACTACCTCCATGCCAGGAAGAAATGCCAGGAAGGTTCTCTGTAAACCTTTGTGGTTGGTTGCAGTTGGCAGTCACATGATCTGTTTCATAATAGACACACTTGTGAGGGCAGTGAGAACACTTGAAATAAAACCTGTGAAAGGCCACATCTCATCTTGACCAAAGAATTCTGATGGTTTTGTGTGCTTATCAACTTCTGCCAGATAAAACAACATTCGATATGGGCACAGGAAAGGATATATCTAATGATGGTGTCACAAACCAGCAACAAAAGAAACACACTGAGCATGATTCAGTGTTAAAAACTATTTTATTAATCACTACTTATGATAATACGTAAAATAAAAGTAAAAATGTTAGTATGTTAGAATTCAAAAAATGTTAGACCTTGAACGTTAACCCCAAAACTAAACTCATCGTGTGTGTGTGTGACAAAGTCCAAAACTCCCAATTCCGGAATGGTTCTTAAAGTTCAGTTCCGCAAGCCATAAGGTGAAACATGAGCAAGGGCTTCTTCAACAACCACCGTTGTCTGAAGATAAGATGTAGATGTAGAAAAACATAGAGAGAGTACATACGAAATCCAAATGTTCCTCGATGGAACCCAAACGACACTTCAGTGTTTACTCGGTAGTGACTTCCTCACCCCGAAAAGCATCCGAACCGTGGTCGTCCACACACAAATACCTGTTTCCTTCTACAGGTCAGCAACAAAGTGAACTCCACCGGATTACTTCCAACTTCCATACATGGATTTCAGTGGCAAACACAGTTATTGTTTCTCATCCATCGATAGAGAAAACAAGCAGGCTGGTGTCTCTCTCCCTTCTCTCTCTCTCTCCTTTCTTCTTCTTCTGACCTCTTCAACAACGTCATTACGTCCTTTATCTTCTATTGACGTAAGCACGCCCCACACACACATACACACACACTCTCTATCTTAAAGGGACTTTCACTGAGTCCGTAACAATGGGTTTAATCTGTGCAGGGAGCAGCGACACAGCCATGATTGATGTCCTGCTTGCACAAATCATCAAAGATGAATTGAATGAGTGAAACATTGAATATCTCTTTATTTCAGATATTCAAGTTACAGAGCATGGGGTCTCTTGAGAAAATTCAGTCCAGCAAATCTAGTGGAGCCACCAGACGCAATAGTAAAGCTGGATGCCATTGCACCAACCTCGGAACAACCTCAAAAGGCACAACAGGAAATCATATGCCCACTGAGGTAAGTTGCATCGTATCTTTTGTCTTGTGAACATATTTATTGCCTGAGAATCTCACCATTGCACTGATTGTGATGACTGGAAAGCTTCTGGTAAAGACAGAATTCCATCAGGCTTCTTCCACACAGTTGGGAGATGCACTGTGTAATGACAGATTTCTGATAAAATTCTATTGCATTGCACTTAGAAAGTTACTCTTCACAGTGCATTGCATCAGGAAGGCTAACAGCGACATCAAGGATGCCTGCCACACTGGCAATTCCCTTTTCTCTCTTCTACCTTATAGGAGAAGATACAGGAGTTTAAGAGCCAGATGACCAGACTTAAGAACAGCCTCTTCCCCACTGGTATCAGACTTCTGAATGAACCACCTCTTTCACATCTCCTTCCTAGTGGTGTTGCCTTGTTCTTGAACCCTTAGTTGTACCTCTTCTGTTATTGTCACATTAGCATTTCTTTTTGCACTACCTCAGTTTGCACTATTATATTTTTCACCATTCTGTTGGTTTGTGCTTATTGCTGTATTTATTGTTGTATTTATTATTAGCATATATACTGTTTACTCTATGTGCTTCACATGAGCAAGGAATTTCATTGCACTCTGGTGTATATGACAATTAACTAATCTGATCTGATCAGTTGCGTTCTTTAGCCATAAAACATACTGTCACCAATGGAGAAGATATCAACTCCAGGGATATCTGCAGCACAGGACCTCTCAGTTTTTACGCTTGTAATAAATTGTGCTGTCATTTATGCTTCAGACTACAATATGACTTGCTTCCCAGAGAGATTAGCTGAGTATTTTGAGAGGAAAAAAGAGAGTCATTTATGTGAATCAACAATGCCATTCCTATTTGAGGATATTATTCTGTCAGGAATGACAGAACAATTTACCCTTTGAATGTACAATTCAATTGTTCTTGGAAAGTATTGCATGCCATATGTTCTGCATGGCATAAATTGACACTGCGATCTACATCTGAGATCCAGTCATTTCATGATAAGCTGCATTTGTGCATAACTTGGGCCAATGAAGATTTTTGATGATCAGATTATAATAGTATGTGCCTGTCAGAATATGAAGTTTATAGTGCTGGTTCAAAAGTTTAATGTTCAAACAGAGCAACTACTGAAGAAGCTGAAGGTTACTATAATAGTATTAGTAGCATTTACAATGAACTTGACCAAGTCATGCCAAAGTGATAGTAAACACACTGTTTAGTTCCATTGGCCTGCCCTCAAAAATGAACAAGGCAGAGGCTGATAATTTGGAACATTTTCTGAATCAGTCTTTATTTGTGCAAGAGGTTATCATAGTAAACGCATCTGAACCGGTTGGCTGCACTTGCCTGAAGTCCATCTGGAAACGATTTATTAGCACCCACACTCAATGTGACAAATCAAAGCTGGGCAGACACTTTGCAGTATTGTCAAGAAAGTAGCTACAGCTCTCTCTATTAAATCTTAGCAGAGGTGTCCGGTGATCTCGAGGGCAGCCAGATAGGATGATGTGCCATGTGGATTCGTGGGTTACGTTGCTATTGTATCATATAATTCTGAAGCAAACAGTGCTATGCCAACCAGTTTCTCGCCATTTGTTGGGTTGATTCTCATCAGAATTATCTTCTATTATCATTAACTAGATACTCCACTCTCTGCATGGATACTTTTGTTGTCTTCCGGAGGTAGCTCGTAATCTGCTTTATACTAACTGGGGACTAAGTTGGGGGCAGTGGGTGGTGCCAGTGCCCAGTCTTATCCTGATGCAGGGTTTCAACCCAGAACTTCAACCAACCCTTTGCCTCCACAGATGCAGCTTGACCCATTTGAGTTCTTCCAGCAGTTTATTATTTGCTCCAGTTTTCAGTCTCCACAGTCTCTTGTGTCTCTAAATCCTTCTCAGTTGCTGCTGATTTTTTAAAAAAAGGTTGTCATCAATGATAACTGCTGTTGGTTGTACAAATGAAATTTTAAAAAGCCTGTTACAAATAAAATTGCAAACATTTATGCTTTATTTGCCTCCCCCATCTTATAATTCATGATGCTGTATAATTCCACAGAATCTTTGGTATATGCCTTGTTCAGAAGATACACTGAATTCCAGGACCAAGCTGAATTCTATCCTTGTACATGCACTTTCCTGAGAATCATAGGAATGTGAATGAAGAAAGGACATTGAGCTTTGCTGAGTAAACTGATGCAGCAGATTGAACCCAGGATCTTCCAATAAATCAAGAGCACATCAAATAGTGCATTTACTCAGTGTGCCTGCTTGTGGATTCCTCTTTTATTTTCATGAAATTCTGAACCATTACAACATTTCATCAGTTGTCAACAGCTTTTGGCAAACTATTGCAAAACTCGAGGTATATAATTGTGGAGGAAACCCTTGGACTTATTATCTGTTATATCTGTTGTGTTGGAATATTCACAAGGCTATGTACAAAGAGCAAGGACACTATTTGTTGTCAAATTATTGCAGAAATTGTTTTAAGTGTGGGTGGTAAAATAGGCTCAAAAATGAGCGAAGTTCACAGCTATCTGACAGAATCAGGTGACTTGTTCCATTAATCTTTATCTTAATAAGATTAGAAATGACTCAGAACTCCAAAATACATTCCATGCTTTTATTTTCCATTTTTTTCTATTTTTTTTTCTTTTACCTCATAATGTTGAGCGGAGAAATAAACTTCTTTCCTTGTTTTTTTTATTTGGGTTGCGTGTTGCAGGATGTGACCTTCTGACTTTATTATCTTTCCTTCTATTTACAGATGTTATGGAGTAAGTGATCAAATAATGGAATTGTAACAAAGTTTACAAAGGGAGATGTGTCGTAAAAATGAAAGCCAAAACCTTGCCAAGTTGACTGAAGATAAAGGAGACCACATCTCAAGAATGTGAAGACCATAAGTAGTGAACAAATGTCGAAAACACAGAAATACAATGGAGAACAAGCAAACGAGCTACATTTAGTGGTCTACAACACCCACTACTGAAACAAACAGGAGAGTTCAAATACCTGGCTCCACCATTACTTGTGATGGAAGAATGAGCAGAGAAATGGAAACAAAATACATTAAGGGGAGAATATATTTTTCACTTACAAGATAAAATCAAATTGATTTATTTTTGAACACATGTAATTTAAGCCAGACAAATGGATAACGAGAGCTTATATTTTCCTTCTCAGCCCTAACAAATTTATCAAAAATGAATGAAGACAGAATAATATTTAGTTTTATTTGGAGATATCAATCTCATTTATGTCAGGTTGTTCTTTTAGTTCAGGTAATGGAAACATATACTTTCAAACTCCCATTTCTGATTACCTCCAGAGCAGATGTAAATTTCAGAATCATATAACAGAAAAGATTATTCAACCATTAAGCCCATTGTGTCCACAGTTAATGTATAATCAACTGATAATCAATCAAATTCATCAATCTTCACATCTTTGATGTGTAACACTGCCGGCAGTTCTCCAGAGAAAGCATTCATCCTTGTCTCTTCATCAGTGGTGAGTTCCACAGCAGCACTGCTGCTTCTTCACCATTTCGGCACAACCATGGGGTAATGCTGTCACAATGAGATGGAGTCCGGATCACCTGCTAACTCTGGACAAGGTGGCAAAGGTCATCCAATCCTGCAAGATGAATTCAACTAACAGGAAAACAGCTTAGCAGCTGATCAAAAATCAAAGCACAGCAGTTGCTGGAAATTTGAAATAAAAACCTGCTGATAAAGTGACTTTGAACTGAAGTATTAACTCTGTTTTGCTTTCCTCAGATGCTGCCTGACCTGCAGAGTTTCCTGCATTTTCTGTTTTTATTAGATTAGCAGCTGAGTTGTAATTGTGTCTGATTGGCTCAGCCCAAGCTGCTGGAAATGGCTGGGCTATCCTTCTGCCTGGCAGTACATCAGAATTCTTGGGGAAGGGCATGAGTACCTTCTTGGGGTACCTTCTTGAGTACATTCTTGGGGAAGTGCATTAGAAGAGAACAAGGAGATCAGAAGTTGCTGGCCCAACTTTGCGCTTCATGTATCCAAGATAGGTTAAATCTATTCTGCACCTGGTGGTTCCCTTGGTAAAGGCCTCGGCTACACCTGGCAGTAAGATATGCCACTCAGGACTATAACTATCTAGGTGTGGGACAGGATAAGTGCATACTTACTTAATGTTTGGATCAGGAGAAGGCCTTTGACAGAAGATCACATGTGGAATTATGGAATTGTTCTCTGATATGAAGTTTGTGGAATGAATTGACATTTGGATATCTTTGTATCATTTGGATGTCATTGTAGTACAGTTTTAATAACTAGGAATTGGAAACCGTTCCTATCAAATATGGCATAAAGTAAGGCTGTCGTCTCTCCTCTCTCTTGTATCAAGACTTTTGCCAATTCCATTGGGAAGGTAGCTGGCTTTAGACGGTCAATATTCCCAGACATAAGAGGTGCTCAGCCTGTAGTCGACAATACCGCTGCCTTCTTCTTGTATAAGTTGTTGATTTGCAACCAGTTTGAACAAGCCTCAGAGGCTGGAGTAATTCACAGCAAAAATAAGGCTGTGCTCTTTTGAGACTGGGCTGACTGATCCTTTATTCCCCTTCGTTGCAATATCATATTTTAGAGGTACTGGGTATGCAGCCTGGAGGGATTGGAGTACTCTAAGAGTGGAGCATGTGACTACAATGGAATGACACTCTGTCTTGATCATGCAAAAGCACTGGTCATCTGTGCTCTTGGTGTCACTGTGTGTGGTGCAGGACTGGCCTTTACTCATCTCCTGTGCCATGAGAGTTAGCTGAGCCATCTTCCTCTTTATTTGGAGAATGAAAATGGATTCATCCACAGAGACACAAAGTTAAAATCCCTAGCTAAAGGATGGGAAATGTAGCTAATGTTGGTATCACTCTGTTGAAACCTTTGTATCTGGCTGTATTAAACTCTGCAACCACCAAGGGTAACTACACATAAAATTGTACACTAGTTATAGAGGATGGGTTTGGCTACATTGATGCAGAACATTCCATTCAGTTGGACAATGATCCATCTTCTTCTGTCCCTCATAGAAATGTTTGTGTAGATATCACACATTCGACTGCATGTCAGTAAGGCAGCAGTTTGCTCAAAACCGTCTTGTGACTTTATAGTTTAAGGGCATAGGAATATCCTGTCATATGACTCTGAGATGAAAATCAGACTCTTGTAGCTTGGGTGATGGTGAAATGGGCCTTCCTCAAGAGATCCTTCATACGTAGTCAGTGTCTCAGCACCATGGAATGCTGTTCTTCAGGTGACTATGATGGAGAAGAGACCATTGTGTTATGTACCAGCAACAATAGAAACACAACAAGCCATGTTTAAATGTTAGACTCTATTTATTAATAACTACTTGTAATAATAAGAGAAATAAAAACATTAGATATCAGACATGAACCCCAAAATAACCCGAAGTGTGTGTGGCAAGTTCCCAAACCCCAAGTCTAAGAACAGTTCTCAAAGTTCAGTTCAGCAAGTCATGAAGCAAAACAATGAGCAAAGGCTTTTGAAAACCACATTAGGATGTAGAGAGATGTACAAAATCCGCAAGTTCCACGATGGAACTAATATGATACCTCGGTCACCAAAGATCTCCATGGGTTTGTTCTGAAGTATCTGCCACTCCGAGGGCACTCGATACGTGGCCACCCACAGATATACCTGATTCCTGACGCAGGTTAACAACAAAATGGACTACACAGATTGCTCCAAAGATCCATATATGGATGTAAAGTGACAGTCACAACAGTTGTGCTTCACCCATAGATACAGAGACTGGCAGTCAGTGCTACCAACTTTTATGTCTCCCTCTCCCCCTCTCCCCCTCTCCCCATCTCCCCATCTCTCCTTCTCCACCTCTCTCTCTCCCTCTCTCCCCCCCCCACCCCATAGCGAGCACCTCAGTGAATTCCCTTCAGACTCATACATCATTCCAGTTACAGACGCTCTTTCTGCTCCCACATGTAGCAGTCAGATAAAACCACACACACTACCATTCAGGCATCTTAAAGGGACACTCACCAAGTTGCAACCTGGCTCGTAACAATTGCCATGGACTGCCCATTGGCAGACAAGGTCGAGAAAGAAACAGAAGTGTTTTTTAGTGAGGTTCCTCCCATGAAATTTTGTAAGATGGGAATCTATGCTTCATGAGTTATTCCCAAGAATGCACCCCGCTAAAAGACTATCAACTTAATATAAGTTGCCTTTTGGACTTCCTGAAACTTGCTGCTCCTCCAATTCAAAGAGTTGTCCAAAGTGCAGATTGCGACTTTCCCATGTCCATTACAATATGCAAAGGGATACATTAAAGTCTGGTCCAGTTTCTCATATTTCCCTAGGATGAGGCCATTTGGCTTATTAAATCTATGCTGGCTCTCAGGGCTATCCCATCAATTCCATTCCCTCTCATCTCCAGTAAGCTATTCTTTCACATTTGTCCATCAACATAGAATCATAGAACAGCACAAGACAGGCCCTTCGGCCCACAATGTTGTGCTGACCTTTAAACCTCGCCTAAGACTATCTAACCCCTTCCTCCCACATATCCCTCTATTTTAAATTTCCTCCATATACTTATCTAGCAATCTCTTGAATTTGACCAATGTACCTACCTCCACCACCACCCCAGGCAGCGCATTCCATGCCCCAACCACCCTCTGGGTAAAAAACCTCCCTCTGATATCTCCCTTGAACTTCCCACCATTACTTTAAAGCCATGCCCTCTTGTATTGAGCATTGGTGCCCTGGGAAAGAGGCACTGGCTGTCCACTCTATCTATTCCTCTTAATATTTTGTATACCTCTATCATGTCTCCTCTCATCCTCCTTTTCTCCAAAGAGTAAAGCCCTATCTCCCTTAGTCTCTCCTCATAATGCATACTCTCTAAACCAGGCAGCACCCTGGTAAATTTCCTCTGCACCCTTTCCAATGCTTCCACATCCTTCCTATAATGAGGCGACCAGAACTGGACACAGTACTCTAAGTGTGGTCTAACCAGAGTTTTGTAGAGCTGCATCATTACCTCGCAGCTCTTAAGCTCGATCCCACGACTTATGAATGTAACATCCCATAAACTTTATTAACTACCCTCTGATTCTTCCACCAGTCACCGACACGAAGGGTAATTTACAGTAGCCGGTCAACCTAACAACCAGCATATAATTGAGATCTGAGAGAAAACTGGAGCAACTGAGGAAAACCCACACATCACATGCAAACCATGCAAACTCCACACAGAGGTTAGTACTGAATGGAACCATGAGCTGTGAGACAGCTGCACTATCTGCAATGTGCTGTCTCACCCTACTGTATAGGCTTGATCGTGAAATGCCACAGTTCATGAGAGATTAAATATGCTGCTACATTAAGATTTACAACAAATCTATTTTTTGTTAGATAACACTGTTGCACTTCAGAAATGCAGGCAAGTACCGAAAGTAAGTAGTTGCAAAACATCATTCTCCCACAGACGCTCCCTTCCAACTATATTATTGTGGATTTGATTTCCATTGTTGCCTTTCATATCTGCTTGTTCATTGCTATTGAGATCAAACTATTCTCATGTTCATCCAACAAGGTCGCAGATTCTTTAATTGGCGAATACAACAGTATTGATTTACTTAATGTATAGTACTAGCAGAGTCGGCAGTTAGGAAGATTGCCAGGGTTGTGAAATGGATGCTCCCATTGTCACCACCACCCCCCCTACCCCCGCCGCATCAGTGAAGGACCAGGATGTCTTGAGGTAATTGACTTTGACAGCATATTTAATGCAATAGTTATGGAAACTGAAAGTTCTCTTTTTCCCCATCCCTGTTTGCAAATGCAGTTTTCATTGAGTAATTGAGTACTTTTACACAGAAATCTCTCAATCATAAATATTTCAAGGATATAACTTTGGTTTTTCATCACCAAAGAAATTGACATCCTGTTCATCACAGATAATCCACCTTTCCATTATCTATTGTGTTCAATTGACCACCAAGATCCTTATGATGTCTTCAAGATTGTCCCAGAAAAGATCACAGGCATAACATTGAGTACTGGTAATATGTGGCAACCAAGTTCAGCAGAAGTCAGGTTTTCTTCAGAGGGGCCAAAGTGCTCCAAAGGCATAGCTTTCGGAAACAATGTACACCTTGTAAGATGGTTAGTGCCTTCTTTGAATGTGATACCTCTGTCGCTCCCAGATTGAAGTCCACCTCCAGATGCCTCCATGCCCTTATTACTATGGATGGTGATTGCTTTCTTTATAACAAGTAACCATCTCCAAACTTATAAGTATGCCTCTCTCAACAAGTGCCTTCACCAATTATTTCCCAGAGGAAGCAAGAGAGAAACTCCTCTATCAGTGCTCTTACTGCTTAACCGTCCTATCTAAGGTTACTCAAACCCGGCCATTTCATTGGCAAGTTTAGAGGAATTATGTCCAAATTATTGTCAAAATCTCATGAAAGGAAACTTCCTTATTAGGTTGGTTGTCCTGCCTCTTCAGAATAAATTACTGATCAATGCTGAGACCAGAATGGAAATGATTTGTGGTAGGTAAGAATCAGATTTCAAAATTATGATGATTTTGCTGCCCTAGATACTTTCTCTCTCCACCTCCCCAATGCTTTGGTGTTGGTTTTAGCCGGTGGTATCAATCTAATAACTTCACTGTGCTTGATGATAATCATTCTCAGCAATTTCTAGCCTTTCATATTGTATTACATTTTTATTTTGTATTGCCCACTTTTTGTTCTTATGTCCATAAGTGTACATAGTGTATCAAAAAATCCCATCTTTCCAAGAATTATGCATTGTTTTATAAGGAACTTATGCATTACCTTCCAAATATGTCAGGTTTTTATCTGTAAAGGGTTGTACTGTGGCACAGCTAATAGTGTTGCTGCTTCACAGTTTGAACCTAATCTCCAGTGCTGTTTGTGTGGAGCCACAAACTACATGAAAAATCTGTTAGGCAAATATGCCTTTAGATTAAGAAAGCCAGTTTTACAAATGTAAACAAAGTGAGTCTATTCTCCCTGTTTTATTCCTACAATCACCAGGATTTTAATTTCCACAATGGAACCCAGAATCACCAACACCTAGTAAAGTCTAAACTCAGATGCCACTAGACAAGAAATGCATTTCATCTGGACAGAATTGTAATACAATGAATGCTAAATTGTTTTTAATCATTACTTAGGCCTCAGCTAGAGTACCAGTGTGCAGATCTGAGCTTCACTCTCTAGAAAAGATTTCAAATCTTTGATAAGGCTTTTAAGGACGTTTTACTCAAATGATACCAGGGATAAGAGGATTGAATTTTGTCAAGAGATTAGAGAAGCTGGATTGTTCACTTTAGAGCAGAGATAGGGGGGAAAAGAAAGAAAGATTTTCGGGATGTCTTGATACATATTAATGAAGTGTTTTACAATGTATGAAGCCAATTTGCAGACAACAAGCTTCCATAAACTACATTTTCATCATATAATCCCTTTCTGTGACACTTGTGGGGAATAAATGTCTGCCAGGACACTAGGAATAACTTCTTTGCACTTCTTCAAAATTATATCTTTTTTACATCCACCTAATATCTCAGCCGAAGGACAGCATCTCCAGTAGTGCAGCACTTGCTCAGTACTGCACTGAAGTGTCATCCCGGATTTTTGTGCACAGAAATTTCGAGAGTATGAGGAGATTGATAAAATAAGATAAAGAGAAATTGTTTCCATTAACAAGAAGTTGGTGAGTCAAGGACATAAATTTAAGGCAATTAGCAAGAGAAAAGGGATAAGGAGATTTTTTTACTCTGCGTTTTCATAACAAGACAATCAAATAACTTCTGAAAAAGGGCGGAAAAACCCGAAATTGGTTCATTGAAGGGGACAATCTGGAGAACTGCATATCGACCTTCTAGCTTCTTGTGTCATGACATAATAGTTCTATTTTCTCCCACTTTTTAGTTACCATTCTTCAATAATTAAAATTCCAATGTGCAAAACAAAGACTTTTTAAAAACAGAACATATTTCAAAACACGATTACATTTACCCAGTCTGTTTCTTTTTGCATTTTTAATACTTTTATTGAAGTTTTTACTTGAAGTTCTCCACCTCTTCAAAACTAGAGGGCATAGGTTTAAGGTGAGAGGGGAAAGATTTAAAGAGGACCTGAGAGGCAAGTTCTTCTCACAGGAGGTGGTGGGTACGTGCAATGAGCTGCCAGAGGAGGTGATAGAGACTGGTACAATTATAACAATTAGAAGACATTTGGACAGGTACATGGATAGGAAATGTTCAGAGATATATGGGCCAAATGCAGGCAAATGCGACTAGCTCAGGAAGACACCTTGGTTGGCATAGACAGGTTGGGCCAAAGGGTCTGTTTCCCTGCTGTATAACTCTATGACTGTACAATTCTAATCTGAATTTTACCCAAAACCTTAACTTCTCTGAACTGCAGGAAGATCCTGCAGTTTGAACGTATACAATGCACTGAATTTACCAAGAAGCTATGGTATTATTTTATTACCTGAAATGTTTCTCACAAATTTCTAAGAACTTACCAAAACATAAAATATAAATTCAAATCTAGATCCTGCTACTTACGATGAACAACTAATAGCTGGCTGGATAGTTTTATCAGTTTTTATATCATATTTCGTATACCATAGAACCATAGAACACTACAGCACAGAAAACAGGCCATTCAGCCCTTCTAGTCTGTGCCAAAACGTTATTCCACTAGTCCCATTTAGCTGCACCCAGTCCATAACCCTCCAGACCTCTCCCGTCCATGTATCTATCCAATTTATTCTTAAAACTCAAGAGTGAGCCCGCATTTACTACATCAGATGGCAGCCCATTCCATACTCCCACCACTCTTTGAGTGAAGAAGTTCCCCCTAATGTTCCCCCTAAACTTTTCCCCTTTCACCCTAAAGCCATGTCCTCTCGTACTTATCTCTCCCAACCTAGGTGGAAAGAGCCTACTTGCATTCACTCTGTCTATACCCCTCATAATTTTGTAAACCTCTGTCAAATCTCCCTCATTCTTCTGCACTCCAAGGAATAAAGTTCTAACCTTTTCAATCTTTCCCTGTAACTCAACTGCTGAAGACCCAGCAACGTTCTAGTAAATCTCCTCTGCACTCTTTCAATCTTACAAATATCCTTCCTATAGTTAGGTGACCAGAACTGCACACAATACTCCAAATTTAGCCTCACCAATGTCTTATACAACCTCACCATAACATCCTAACTCCTATACTCAAAACTTTGATTTATGAATGCCAAGATGCCAAAAGCCTTCTTTACAACCCTGTCTACCTGCGACGCCATTTTCAGGGAATTATGTATCTGAACTCCCAGATCCCTTTGTTCCTCTGCACTCCTCAGTGCCCTACCATTTACTGTGTATGTCCTACCTTGATTTGTCCTTCCAAAATGCAACACCTCACACTTGTCTGCATTAAGTTCTATCTGCCATTTTCTGGCCCATTCTTCCAGTTGGTTCAGATCCCTCTGCAAGCTTTGAAAGCCTTCCTCGCTGTCCATTACACCTCCAATCTTAGTATCATCAGCAACCTTGCTGATCCAATTTACCACATTATCATCTAGATCATTGATATAGACAACAAACAATAATGGCCCCAGCACAGATCTCTGAGGCACACCACTAGCCACAGGCTTCCAGTCTGAGAAACAATCATCCACTACCACTCTCTGTCTTCACCCACACAGCCAATTTCGAATCCAGTTTACAACCTTTCCATGGACACCTAGTGTCTGAACCTTCCAAACTAACCTCCCATTTGGGACCTTGTCAAAGACTTTACTAAAGTCCATGTAGACAACATCCACAGCCTTTCCTTCATCTACTTTCTTGGTAACCTCCTTGAAAACCTCTACAAGATTTGTCAAACACGATCTACCACACACAAAGCCATGCTGACTATCCCTAATCAGCCCTTGGCTGTCCAAATACTTGTATATTCGATCGCTCAGAAGACCTTCCAATAATTTACCCACTACTGATGTCAGGCTCACTGGCCTGTAATTATCTGGTTTACTTTTAGATCCTTGCTTAAACAACAGAAGAACATGAGCTACCCTCCAGTCCTCCGGCACCGCACCCGTGGCTAAGGACATTTTAAATATATCTGCCAGGGCCCCTGCAAATTCTACACTAGTCTCTCTCAATGTCCGAGGAATGTCCCTATGCTTGTAAACTTTGCCTTTAATCCTGGCAAGAACATGCAAACTCTGCACTCTCAAAATTTTACCTTTGAAGGCCTTCCACTTACTGAGCACGTCCTTGCCAGAAAACAACTTATCCCAATCCACTCTTCCTAGATCCTTTCTCATTTCCACAAAATTGGCCTTTCTCCAATTTAGAACCTCAACTTGAGGACCAGACCTATCCTTATCCATAATTAACTTGAAATTAATGACATTATGGTCACTGGACCCAAAATGCTCACCTACACATACTTCTGTCACCTGACCTATCTGGTTCCCTAATAGGAGATCAAGTATTGCATTCTCTCTTGTTGGTACCTCTATATATTGATTTAGAAAACTTTCCTGAATACATTTGACAAATTCCAAGCCATCCAGTCCTTTCACAGTGCGGGAGTCCCAGTCAATATGTGGAAAGTTAAAATCCCCTATTACAACTTTCTGTTTCTTACATTGGTCTGCTATCTCACTACAGATTTGTTCCTCCAATTCTTTCTGACTATTGGGCAATCTATAATACAACCTTATTAGTGTGGCCACACCTTTCCTGTTCCTCAGCTCCACCCATATGGTTTTCCCTGACTGGTAATGCCACTCCTCCCCCTTTCATCCCTCCCCCTCTATCACGTCTGAAACAACGGAACCCCAGAACATTAAGCTGTCAGTCCTGCCCCTCCTGAATCCAAATCTCACTAATAACAATAATGTCATAATCCCACGTGCCAATCCACACCCTAAGCTCATCTGTTTTACCTACAATACTTCTTGCATTGAAATAGATGCACCTGAGAACATTTCTATCATGTACAAACCTTTGATTTCTGTCGACACCTGCAGTCCTCGCATGACCTTTTTCCTCCTCCACATCACTATCTGCTCTAACACTTTGGTTCCCCTCCCCCTGCAAGTCTAGTTTAAACCCTCCGGAGCAGCAGTAGCAAACCTACCCGCAAGAATGTTAGTCCCCCTCCAGGTCAGGTGCAAACCATCCCATCGGAACAGGTCCAACGTTCCCTGGAACAAAGCCCAATTGTCTAGAAACATGAAACCCTCCCTCCTGCACCATTTCCTTAGCCACGTATTTAGCTGCATGATCCTCCTATTTCTAGCCTCACTAGCTCGTGGCACGGGTAGCAATCCTGAGATTGAAACTTTGGAGGTCCTGTCCTTCAACTTTGCACCTAATTCTCTAAACTCTCTTTGCAGGACTTCCTCCTCTTTCCTATCCACGTCATTGGTCCCTACGTGGACCACGACATCTGGCTGCTCACCCTCCCTCCTGAGAATATCGAGATATCATGGACCCTGGCACCAGGGAGGCAACAGACCATCCGGGATTCTCGATCTCTCCCACAGAACCTCCTATCTGTCCCCCTAACTATCGAATCCCCTATCACTATTGCCCTCTTCTTTTCCCTCCTTCCTTTCTGAACCAAGGGTCCTGTCTTGGTGTCAAAGACGCGACCACTGCAACTTGTCCCTGGTAGGTCATCCCCACCAGCAGTATCCAAAACGGTATACTTATCATTGATGGGAACAGCCACAGGGGTGCTCTGCTCTTTCTGTCTATACTCCTTCCCTTTCCTGACAGTCACCCAGCTACCTGCCTCCTGACTTTTAGGGGTGACTATCTCCCTGAAACTCCTGTCTATTTCTGCCTCTGCCTCACGAATGATCCGGAGTTCATCCAGCTCCAGCTCCAGTTCCCTAACTCAGTTTGTCAGGAGCTGCAGCTGGATGCACCTTTTACAGGTGTAGTCATCAGGGACAAGTGTGTTGTCCCTGACTTCCCACATCCTGCATACGGAGCACACGACTGCCCTAACTGCTGCCATCACTACCTACTCCTAAGTTAACTAAATTAAAGGAACTTACTGGCCTTACCTCTCTGGGAGCAAGCTCTTCCTCAGCCTCTGCTCACCGAAGCGTCTTGAGCCAAAGCCTCAAAGCTCCACTCTTAGCCTGAGCCACTCACACACTGGCCGCTCCTCACTGGCCGCTCCTCTTCAGTTACTCCTCCTTATATTTGTCCCTGCCAATTACCTCAAGTACACATATTTCTCATTTTTTCTCATGATACAGAAGGAGGCCATTCAGTCCATCAAACATTGCTGATATATGGAGTGGAGAAGCCTGTTCACTTTTAATTAGTTATAATTCTGGAACATAAAAGCATTGTGAAATAACTACTTCAAGGACCTGTTACATTCTTTCCCAATTAAGAGACACAACCAGGACTTGATTTTTTTTCATGTTTGGTGAATTAAAATTCTCAAAGTAACCATTGATTGTCTATCTGGAAAATTATATTTTCAACAGTAATGCTCTGTAGCCCCTATAAATGTCAGTCTTATGGAATTTTACATTTACAGAAATGGGGCAAATAACAAAAGGGGTTCACAATTATATGGCAGGCAATGAAGATCTTGTAAAGCCCAAATAAGTCTGTATTTGTAATTATTTCTGATTTTAATTTATTTGTGTTTTATAGAGATCAAAAATTGACGCATCTCAATAACCAAAACGTGCCTATTTTGCTGAACATCAATAAAAATTAAAAATTTACCAAGTAACCAAACATAAAAATGAAGAAGAAAATCAAGTACTACCTTTCACAGTCTGTTCTTGCAGAGCTCTTTCAGCAATTACACAAACATTTGAGCTCAAAGCAGAAGAATTTTGAGGAAGTTGAAATCTGCAAATGGAAAAATCCTGGGAACACAAGAAGACAAGAAAATATGAGCAGGATTAGGCCATTAGACCCATCAAGCCCATCATTTAATATGATTGTGACTGATCTGTACTGGCCTCAGCTTCATTCCTGTGCCAATTTGTATAACCTCAATTCCTTGATCTTTCAAATGTTTATCCACCTCCACTTTAAATACTTCTAATGATCTAGCTCCCACCACCTGCCAGGGCAGAGAATTCCAGAGATTCACCACTTGCTGCAGGAAGAAATTTCCATGTACCTCAGTTTTAAATTACTGACCCCTTATCTTGTAGTTATGTCCCTTTGTTCAAAACACTCCCAATAGTGAAAATACCCCAAAATTTACCCTGTCAAGCCCACTTAGGATCTTATATGTTTGAATAAGGTCTCCCCTCATTCTTCTAAACTCCAAGAGATGCAGAGCCAAACTATCTAGTCTAGGACATACCTCTCAACCCAAGAATTTGCTCCTTTGTACCACCTCCAATGTTACTATATTTTTTTTTGTGTATCGAGATCAAATCTGTACACACTATTCCAGATGAGGCTTCACCAACATCCTGTACAATTGCAACAAAACCTCCTTGTTTGTAAACTCCAACCCCTTTATTATTAAAAAGGTGGAAAATGGAGATAATCATTATATTACCACTTGTACAACACACTTAGAAACTGACTGCTGGGCAATCTATTCAGGAAGGGTTTTCTCCTTTAAAAATGTATTACCGAAATATAACTTCACAATTAATCAGCTTCATGCAAGCCAGCTTTGTAATGAAGATACCAATAATTTAATTTTACGACTTGTATCAAGATTTGAAAATCCTTACCAATGCCATCATTTGCTGAAATGCAGTCATCTATCTTTAGGCACTAATGGGGTGAAATCGCACTGTGTGATAATAGCATACAAATGTGCCATTGTGTTCCTATGAAATTCCTTTGCTTGCTCGCTAAATGAAGGCATTAGCTGATTTGTTTCAAACTATTATATCACCTAACGTGTCGCTCATGGTGAATTGGGTGATTTATTGTCTTATAACAAGAACGTTATGCCATGTTACACACAATGGACAGTATGTATCAAAAAGACTGTAGCAATTCTCCTCAATTGCTGTTCAGCCTTGCAATACATAGAGCTGACCTTGTGTGATGACCCCTTATATATTTTTTTGGTACACAGAATATGGGTTGCAGTGCTCAGGGGTTGGAACATAGAGCATCAACAATTTATAAGGCTAACTCATTAGCATACTGAAGAGGACTGTCTTTATATTTCTTGAATAGCAGGATAACATCATTTCAAGATTATACCTTTAGTGGTTCTTTTTGGAGAAGGTGTTACAAAGAAGGGAAGGGATGCTCTCATGGTGTGAAGCCATTCTCCGATTAAGAATACGACAAGCAATGGCTCAGTGGATTTGCAGAATGAGTAGGTACTGTGCCACCTGTAGCCTGACTATGGATGTGGAAGAGGAAGGAGTTTTTTTGCAATTAAAACAGAAAGTACAGTACGTACTACTGATAAATCAACAAACCTATCATCTGAAATGGAAGTGCAGAAGTTGAGAAATAGAAGGGAAGAAAGGAATCAGGGATGGAGCATATGGAGGTGGGACAGGTGGAAATTAGCATCAAAAGTAAAGCCATTACTCCCCATCACCTTGAAAGACATAGCTGATGAGACAGCTGATGCATTGGTTCTAATTTTCTGAAACATTTTAGCTTCAGGGAAGGTTCCATTAGATTGGAAAATAGAAATTAGAACTCCTATGTTTAATTAAGAAATCAGAAAGCAGGAATTTAGAGGCCAGTTATTTTTTTTAATTTTTATTTACAGTGTGGTAACAGGACCTTCCGGCCCAATGAGTCTGCGCTGCCAATTTTAAACCCAAATTAACCTACCTGTACGTCTTTGCAATGTGGGAGGAAACCGGAGCACCCGGAGGAAACCCACGCAGACACGGGGAGAATGTACAAACTCCTTACAGACAGTGACGGGAATCAAACCCTGATCGCTGGCGCTGTAATAGCGTCGTGCTAACCGCTATGCTACCATGGTCAAGGAAAATGTTAGAAGCTATTATTAAAGACATAGTAGAAAAAAATCAAGATAATCACATGTCAACATAGTTTGTGAAAGGGCAATTGTGTTTGACCAATTTATTGGAGGTCATTGAAGTAATAAGTGCTGTGGATAAAGGGAAAGTGGTAGATGTGGTATACTTAAATTTCCAGAAGCATTTGATTAGGGTTTTTGTGGAAGATAAAAGATTATGTAGGAGGTAACATGTTGGTGTACACACTCCTCCACTGGGTCCTCTATCCCCTCCCTCCACTGTTCCCACCTGCCCACCATCCCTCCCTTATTTGGTTCCACTCTTCACCCTCCTTTCTTGTCCATTTCCATAATCTGCAGCCCTTTCTTGTCTCCACTTATCACCCTCCAGCCTCTGTCGCCATCTCCATCCTTCCCACCCACACCTGACTCCATCTGCCAGTCAAACCCTCCTCACCTGGATCCACCAATCACTTGCCAGCTCTTGCCCATACTGGCTGTCTCCCCTCTACTCTCAGGCCAGATGAAGTGTCTTGACCCGAGACATTGAGTGTCCATTTCTCTCCACAGATGCTGCCTCACCTGCTGAGTTCCTCCAGCAGATCTTTTTTTTTTGCTCCAAATTGCAGCATCTGCAGTCTCTTGTCCCTCCATTGGTGTAGATTAAAGATTGACAATAACAAGAAATGGGCATAAATGGGTACTTTTCTGTTTGGCAAGATGTAATGAGTAGTATGTCATAGGTACTAGAGCTCGGGCCTAACCTTTCAAATTTATATGAATGACTTGAATGAATGGACAAAGGTATGGCTGCTAAATTTACTAATATCTGAAAGGTAGGGAGAAAAGTATGTTGTGAATAGGACAAAAGAGGCTACAAAGAGATATGGATAGTTTAAATGAATGAACAAATATCTGAAAATGGCTTATAATGTGGGAAAATGCAAAAGTTCAGTATTTTTCCAGGAAAAATAAAAAAGAAGCATATTATCAAATGGGAAGAGATTGCAGAGCTCTGAGATGGAGAGGCAGCTGAGCGGCCACATGCATGATTCACAAAAATCAAATGTGTATGGATAGCCAGTAATTAGGAAAGTCAACAGAATGTTATACTATGTCTCACTGAAACGTGGCTTACACCTGCCTCACCTGACTCTGCTATTCAACTTGACAGCTTCTCGATTCATCAAATGGACTGTACAGAGTCCTCAGGCAAAGTTAAAGTGGAGGGGTCTGCTTCTTAATCAATAACCTGTGGTGCTCGGACATGACGATCCTGGTGAGCTCCTGCTCACCCAGCCTGGAATATCTAACTGTGAAGTGTCGACCATTCTATCTGCCAGGGGAGTTTGCTTCAGCTATCCTGATGGCAGTCTACATCCCACCACAGACGGATATGAAGCCTGCACTCAATGAGCTATACTCCGTGGTCAACAATCTTGAGACAGGATACCCTGAGGCCCTCTTCATCATCGCGGGGGACTTCAATCAAGCCAACCTCAGGAGTGTGTTACCAAAGTACTATCAGCACATGTCCTGCTCCAGCAGGGGCACCAACACCCTTGACCACTGCTATACAACCATCAAAGATGCCTTCCGAGCCACCCCTTGTCCTCACTTTGGGAAATCAGACCACCAGGCTGTGCTCCTTCTCCCTGCATACAAACAGAAGCTGAAACGGGAGGATCCAGTACGGAGAGTCATGCAATGCTGGTCTGAGGAAGCAGATGAGCTTCTACGTGACTGCTTTGAGACAGTGGACTGCACCATGTTCAAAGACTCAGCCCCCAGCCTTGATGAGTATGCCACCACCATCAAAGACTTTATCAGCAAGTGTGTGGAGGACTGTTTACCAAAGAAGACAATATGGGTGTTCCCAAACAGGAAGCCGTGGATGAACCGGGAGATCCACTCCCTACCGAAGGAGAGGACCGCTGCACCCAAATCTGGTAATCCTGATCTGTACAAAAAAGCAAGGTATGACCTTTGTAAAGCTATAAGGGATGCCAAGAGGCAATACCAACTCAAAATAGAGTCCCTGACCAGCCGCCAGTTATGGCAGGGTTTACATTGCCATAACAGGCTACGAGACGAAGTCAGGCTGCATAGCTAACGACAGTGCATCCCTTCCTGATGAACTTAACGCATTCTATGCACGTTTTGAACAAAAGGGAAGTGGATTGTCACCATCCACTCTGACAGCCACCAATGCAGCTGAATCTGTGATCACAGTGGAGGACGTAAGATCAGTCTTCTGAAGAGTGAACACGAGGAAGGCACCTGGCCCAGATGTTGTCCCGGGCCGCGTGCTCAGATCTTCTGCTGATCAGCTGGCAGAAGTATTTGCGGACATATTCAACCTCTCCCTGCTTCAATCTCAGGTTCTCTCCTGTTTTAAGAAGACCACTATCATCCCGGTACCAAAGAAAAGCAAGGTAACATGCCTCAATGACTACCGACTAGTGGCTCTGACATCCACCATCACGAAATGCTTTGAGAGGTTGGTCATGGCACGCATCAACTCCAGCCTACCAGACAACCTGGACCCATTGCAATTCACCTATTGCTGAAACAGGTCTACAGCGGATGCCATCTCCCTGGCCCTTCACTCAGCTCTGGAGCATCTGGATAGTAAGGACACTTACGTTAGACTATTGCTTATTGACTACAGCTCTTCCTTCAATACAATAATACCAAGCAAGCTTGTCACCAAACTCTGAGATCTAGGACTCAACACCTCCCTCTGTAACTGGATCCTTGACTTTCTAACAAACAGACCGCAATCAGTGAGGATAGGCAGCAATTCCTCCGGCATCATTATTCTCAACACTGGTGCACCTCAAGGCTGTGTCCTCAGCCCTCTACTCTACTCCCTATACACTCATGACTGTGTGGCCAGATTCTGCTCTAACTCCATCTACAAGTTTGCAGATGATACCACCGTTGTAGGCCGTATCTCAAACAGTGATGAATCGGAGTACAGGAAGGAGATAGAGAGCTTAGTGGAATGGTGTCATGACAACAACCTTTCCCTCAATGTCAACAAAACTAAAGAGCTGGTCATTGACTTCAGGAAAGTGGGCGGTGTACATATACCTGTCTACATCAATGGTGCTGAGGTCGAGAGGGTTGACAGCTTCGAGTTCCTGGGAGTGAACATCACCAACAACCTGTCCTGGACAAACCACGTGGATGCCACGGCCAAGAAAGCTCACCAGCACCTCTACTTCCTCAGGAGGCTAAAGAAATTTGGTTTGTCCCCTTTGACTCTCACCAACTTTTACCGATGCACCATAGAAAACATCCTATCAGGATGTACAACGGCTTGGTATGGCAACTGCTCTGCCCAAGACTGCAAGAAGCTGCAGAGAGTAGTCGACACAGCCCAGCGCATCACGGACACCAGTCTCCCCTCCTTGGACTCTGTCTTTACCTCTCGTTGTCTTGGTGTAGTGGCCAGCATAATCAAAGACCCCGCCCACCTGGGACATTCTCTCTTCTCTACTCTTCCATCGGGTAGAAGATACAGGTGCCTGAGGGCACGTACCACCAGACTTAAGGACAGCTTCTACCCCACTGTGATAAGACTATTGAACAGTTCCCTTATACAATGTGATGGACTATGACCTATGACCTCATGACCTCACAATCTACCTTGTTGTGACCTTGCACCTTATTGCACTGCACTTTCTCTGTAGCTGTGACACTTTACTCTGTACTGTTATTTTTTTTAATTGTACTACATCAATGCACTCTGTACTAACTTGATATAACCGCACTGTGTAATGAATTGACCTGTAAGATCGGTTTGTAAGACAATTTTTCACTGTACCTCGGTACAAGTGACAATAATAAACCAATACCAATACCAATACCAGTGAGAGAGGAAGTTGAAAACAAAACTCGGGAGTTTATGGTTTCATTGACCTGAAACGTCTGATTTTTTTTCTCGACCTGAAACATCGACTGTCCATTTTCCTCCATCGGTAGGTGCTGCCTAATCTGCTGAGTTCCTCCAGCATCTCACGTGTTGCTCCTGCTTCCAGCATCTGCAGTCACCTGTGTCTGCAGCTGCTGCCCGGCCTGCTGAGTTTTTCTATGATTTTCTATTTTTATTTCAGGTTTCCAACATCTGCAGTTTATTTGCAATTTGACTTTTAATTATGTTCACATCTTTGCCTAATTTAACAATACCACCTGGCATGATATAATATTTCCTTGATATAAACTCAGTGTAGAATCATAAAAGGACAAATATTATTGCCAATATTAATCCATGTAGGTATGACCATGTTTTACCAACAAAGTTCTGTGTTACTGTCATTACAGGCATTTGTCTTTTACATTATGAAATGATTACAAGCAGCAAATATAAGGTACCTGTATGTTGCTCGCTAACAAAGCATAATGTGACCAGACACTCTGGTGGTGCACATTGTCTCATTTAATGCCAATGAATGGGCCTCTATCTGCTTGTGGGAGAAGATCACATGGAACTGCCATGTACATATTACAAGAGTCTTCTGCTAAGAGAGGATCCTAGAGATTAGGAGCATGAAGGCAATAAAAGTTTAGTGAAATGGGAAATCAGAGACTGCTCTTCTTGCCCAACTCAGAACTAGTTCCATCCTTTTTTTAAAATTATTTTTTATATCTCCTTACTCATGTTTCACTATACACAAGCATCACAATCACTCTACTCAATGTTTTGTTGGTCAAGGATTCCAGTGGCATAGCTGCAAAAATATAAACATCCAGCATTTTTTTCAAATTCATAGCTTGATATTGAATGTCGTTTAAAAATTGACTTACGTTGTTTTTCCCAAGAGAATATCCAGGGCCAAATCCTTGTAATATGGTGGCAGCACTTGGATCCTGAGTTACCCTAGTATTGATGGTGAGTCAAAGCATTTAACACTTACAGTGGAACTAAGCAGATGCAGTGTGATAGTTAAAACATCCATTGAGTCAAAGGTGACACAGTGACAGAAGAATAAGCAAGAGGAAGAACTTGACAAACACATGTCAGTTAAGACATAAACAGCTTTGGCTGGAGAATGATTGAGAGAACAGCAGACCAAAGAGAAACAGTGCCAGCTTGAGGATGAAAAGGAGTATCACTGTGTTTGTGAATTGGCAAAGAAATGTACTGTGGCTTTGGTAAGATAGAGCTGGACTCTGGCTCTCGATTTTATAAAAATAAATCTGTTCTATCTTTTAAAGACATTGTTAGTTTTATTTGGCTGTGTAAATTGTTAGCCAATCACTGTAAGTGAAATAACAATGTAACAATTATAATGCAAAAAATAGCCTTGTTGCTCTGCCAATAGCATGGACCTTGTTAGTAAAACTTATCACTTTTGAGGTTTATAAGTAATACATGATGAGTATGGAAGGTCCATCCAATGTAAATAAAGAAATAGTTATCTAACTTAAAGACACATGGCAAGAATGGCTAAAAGTAAAAAAAAGATCGTGAAAGCCTTTGCCACCAAATGATAGTCAACAAATTTCCAGAAGTAGTTTCAGTCAATTTAAGAATCTGAAAAATCAATGAGGAGTTTAAGTAATTTGAGTTGCTGGGCACATATGCTGATAATTTTTGTCCCTTTGAGCACATCTATTCTGGTGGAAAGGTGAGAGATCAGATGCCTCACACTGCCCTTTGGAAAAGCCACTCAGGATGCCAGGCTGCTAATGGTAAGGCTTAAGGGGGGAAGCTAAGCTGAAGGAATTGCAAACTCTTGTCTGCAAACTAATTACTTGCAGAACTTTCCACTCATTGTTGCCTCTATGTTCTTCTGCCAGAATTTGTTTGCCATTTTTTCTCTTTAGGGGTATATTGGAAGATTGAAGAACTACATTACCATACTTTCAGGAATCATCTAAAACTAATACAAAGAGAAGGAATAACTTGTATTTGTTAAGTGCCCATCATTATAGCTTAGTGCTTTCACACCTCAATAGGTATTTCTGAAATGAAGCCATCATTGCAATGTAGGAAAAGCAGGATCCAATTTGCTCACAGAAAACAATGTGATAAGATGAGATAATATTTGCAATAGTTAGTTGAGGGATAACTTTTCCCTATGGTAGTCAGGTTTCCACCAGGATAGATGTACCACCCTGCTCTTCTTCAAAACAGTGTCAACATCTGGCAGATGATGAGTCAAGGAGAATAGAAGGGAGTGAGCCTGAAGGAAAACAGTGTGCATGGAAACAGGTGAAGGTGAGAAGAACAGTAGCAGAAATCCAGTTAACTGGCAAGCAGCAAACAGTGAGACCACTCTCTGTAGCAGCCAGTAATGGACGAGTTACAGAAGATAATTTCATTTATTGATTACTATTTTGGAATCTACTTTGTTGATTAGTATTTCTGGTAGTTAGTGTAAGTGCTTAATTTAGTCAGAAGTGTTTTTAGAGGTTAGCAATTGCATTTGGCATCAACTATTCAATTAGGTATCCTTAAAGCTAAACTGAATGTAAATTGAATTTTATTGATAAACAATGTAAATTTAGGTTTGGCAGATTGCATTTTGTGACTTGGCTTGGTCATGTGGGAGTTTGTGGAAATGTAACTACAATGGAATATATCTACAATGGATTTCTTTAACCTTGGATCCCTCAGGCTTAAGAATGAGCTAGAGTGCAAGTTGGAGACAGTCCCATGAGAGTGAGCAAGGAAAGTCTGGACAAATTGCTCCAGGCCTCAGTCACATAGGTTAGAGATGCATCAAAGCAGATTGGAAATAGTGTGACAAATAATATAAAGTACAAAGAGATTCCAAGTGTGGCAGGTTATGAGAATGCACAAACTGATCCTATCCAATAGGTACAAAGCATCTGCTACCTGCAAGGATACAGGTACAGTATTTTTTAGAAAGATCTGCTGATTGCTGCTCCTGGATAAGAAGGAGGATAGGAAATGTTATTTGGTAGTTGTAGAGGGTTCAGTAATTACTGGGACAAACAGTATAATTTCTAAGTAGGATAAAGGGTCCCATACAGTACATTGTCTATCTGATTCTAGGTCTTCAATCAGCTTGAAAGGATATTGGAAACTAAAAGGGAGGATCCAGTTATTTTCATACACATTGGGACCAACAACATCGGTAAAAACGGGCAAAGGATCCTTTTGGAGTCCAGTAGGCAGTAAAGAACAAGATTCCTGGGGATATAATCTCTCAGACATATGCAAATTTGTGCATATTGGGAAGGTAAGCATCAAAAATCATAGAGTAGGGATAATGGGTGGGTTTACTGATGGCAGAATATGACTACTAGTGTCCTGCAAGGATCTGTGTTTGGGCCTCAACCATTCACACTGTATTAACTATTTTGATGACAGGATAGAGAGCCACATGACCAAGTGTGCCAATGACAAAATGATAGGAAGTATCGTAACACTGGCAGAGTAACATCTTTTAAAGATATTAATGGAATAAATAATCAGGTAAAATTTGTTGCAAATGGAATTCAATGTGGGCACATGAATAAGATAAGATAAGATACCTTTATTAGTCACATGTACATCGAAACACACAGTGAAATACATCTTTTTGCGTAGAGTGTTCTGGGGGCAGCCCGCAAGTGTCGCCACGCTTCTGGCAACAACATAGCATGCCCACAACTTCCTAACCTGTACACCTTTGGAATGTGGGAGGAAACTGGAGAACCCGGAGGAGACCCATGCAGACACAGGGAGAACGTACAAACTCCTTATAGACAGCGTCAGGAATTGAACCCGGGTCGCTGGCGCTGTAAAGTGTTATGCTAACCGCTACACTACCGCGCCTGCCAATCCAATAGTCATCCAATTTGTACCTAAGATAGAGTGATAGATGTGTCGGTATTGAAAAGCAGGAAACAGTGAAGGTCCAAAGAGGCTTTGGTTTTCATGTACATAGGTCAACAAAATGTCAAGGTCTGGTTAAGAATCTTATTAAAAAAAGATTGATTGAATACTAATGTTTTTATCTAAAGGACTACAATATAAGGAAGTAGAAGTTATGCCACAGCTATACTTATCCCTTGCTGAACCAAACTCTGGTATTGTGAGCAGTTCTCTATGCCACACAGTGGATATGTTAGGCCTGGACGGAGTGCAGCATAGGTTTACTAGGATGTTATCAAGGGTTCGGTTATGGTGAGAGGTTACAGAAACTAGTGTTGCTGGGAAGCAGAAGGATAAGGATAATTTACAAACTATTTTCAAGGTATTCAGGGGAATAATAAGTTGGAAGACAGGAAATTTCCACTGGTTGGTATGTCTAGAATTATTGGCATAGTCAAAAAGTTAGTGTCAGGACTTGCAAGTAGGGAAGTTAGGAAGCACTCGATACAGGGTCTGATAGAAATTTGGATTAATCTTACTTTTATTGGCTCATAATGGTTCACTGGCAAGGCTACCATTTATTGCCCATCACTAAATATTCCTGTGCAAATGGCAATATTGCTCGATCAGTTGTTGATCTTAAAAGGAGATGGATAAATTTTTGTTAACTAAAAGTATTATGAGGTACAAAGCAAATACAGCCATATGATGTTCAGTCTCAGATCAGCCACAATTTCTTAAATAGGTGAACAAGCTCAAAGAGCTTATTCTTGTTCCTATTTATATGGATTTCTGGAAGATGTTTATAAAGTATCTTGCGAGAGTTTGTTGGCAAACTTTGATGTCCCTGGAATTGAAGACAAATTATTGACTTGATTTGGAAGTTGACTGATCAGCAGGAAGCAATGAACAGGCACGATGAACAAATATTTTATTGGGCAGGATGCAACTAAGAGCATTCCAGAAGGATTTGTGTTGGGGTCTCAATGACCCAAAACATTTAATAACAAGTTTGCTGATGGTACCGAAAGCTACATAGCCATGTATGCCATTGCTACAAAAATGAAAAGCATTCTCTGTACTGTACCTGGATGCATACAATTGCAAAGACATATTAATATATTAACTGAATGGGCAAAATTTTGCCAAATGGATTTCAATGTAGGGGAATATGAGGTCATTTGGATCTAAAATAACATATCAGGGTACACTTAACTGAATAAAAGTTAAAATTTTCGATCAGTGGATAATCCAAAGTGACTTGGGGATCCATACAAAGATAAACAAAATGTCATTCATAGGTGAAGAAAATAACTAAAATGACATTTAAATGTTGGCTTTTAACAATCTAGTGATTTTTGATAGGGTGTAAATAAAAATCGATTTCACTGCTGGGGAGCATAGAACTGGAGGATGAAGTCTAAAAATGAGAACCAGATTTTCAGAAGTGAAATTAGGAAATTCTTCCACATGGAAAGAGTGGTGGAAGTTTGACTCTTACATTAAAAATGGCAATTAATCATGAGCAAGTTTTATATTTGTTACCCAGAGATAAACAAGATACCAACAGCACCCTGGTGATGTCTGTTACATCCAAGTTGTATTGTAATAATTTAATGCACCATTTTAGCAGAAAAGAATCGTATAGCGTTGGAACTGGAATTGGTTTATTATTGTCACATGTACCAAGGTACAGTGAAAAACTTGTCTAGCATACCACTCATACAGATCAGTTCATTACACTTGCATCAAGGCAGTCCAAGGTAAAACAATAACAGAATGTGGAATAAAGTGTAACAGCTACAGAGAAAGTGCAGTGCAGGTAGACAATAAGGTGTCTACTGACCAATGAGGTCGACTGTGAGGTCAAGAGTCCATTTTATCATACTAGATGGACTCTTGACCTTGCAATCTACCTCATTATAGAGTTTTCATATATAGTGTGTGAGGGACTTCTACAAAAGAGGGTATTGCTCAATATTATGGAAATATATAACTTTGAGTTGACTGGGAGATGGTACTTTACCCTGAGCAAGTGAGTCAGAGTATTTGCTGTCATGAGAAGACATCTCTCATGGCATGAAACTTAACACTTTTCAACTCATGCACAGGAACATTCCTTGAATTTTCGGCAGTGATTTGATCTTCATTCTCTGCTTCTATGCTCTCCTTGTCCCCCAGCAGCTGAATATCCAGAGCAAGCTGAGGAGAATGCAACTAGTCAGTGTTGTCCTGACATTGTGAGTTATGTCTGTGCCACCAGATTATCCAAACATATTGCAGCATCCAACAGGCAAAATGTGTCTAATTGGTTACCTGAGCAAACAAGGATTTATTCATAATTGTTAACTAGGTGGATTCATTTACAGGAGTTTCCAGAATGGAACCTGTGTCAGGTTAAATGACAGAAATGTGCCACCTTTACTAAATTAAGACATTGAGTATGACAGATTTTTGCCCTCACCAATAACCCGTCTCCTTCAAAATGGGGCTAATTCCATTCTAAAGTGAGGTCAGTGTTACACTGATTCAACTCAGCAACAGAAGTCTGTGCAATCCTGCATCAAGTGTTGGACTCATCCTCAGATTAATGATCTAAATTAGCGGAGGTGCAGTCTAGGATATCCTCCAATGGCAAATCTCCATGATCTTGAGTCATTCCTCTACTGTCAGCATTTGGACAGTTCTACACTCATTCAGCAGGTCTGGAATGAGTGGATTACCAGAGTATTTGAGAGCCAGAATCAGACGTTTAGTCAGAAGGGAAACATTTGTTTAATGAATTGAACCAAGGCATTAATGAACGAGCTGAAAGCGCCAATATTGCTCTCCAGAACGGATAAAAGCTGGAGAGGGCTGTATATAGTTCTAAAATTTGCAGACTAGGGTTGGAAATACAGCTAATAAAGCAGATGCAGATTAAAGTCCTGACGCTGTTGGAAGACACTTACGAGTTTAACTGAACACATCCTGATTTTCTTTTATTTTATCTAGGAAGATCAAGTAGCTGAAGATCCATATCTGTGCATGAAAAATCCAATCGACTGCGACCTTCATTAACACTACAGGGCCAGGGGGCAGGTTTTCTAGAAAGAAATTGTACTCGTCTGTTATCGAAACAAGGCTGACCTTCCACATAGCGTTTAAACACTGTCATTAAAGGAGTCATGAGGAGAATGGGATTAGTTTCCTCGTAGTTTAATTATCCCTCTAGTATCCTTGATTATTAATTCCCCACCCTGTTTTTAAAAAAGACGTTGATAGTTTAATTGAATACTCCAGTAAAGGAAATCAATTATTCTTAATTGGGGACAGAGTTTGAGGAACTTTCATGGCAGCACAGTGGCGCAGCGAGTACAGCTGTTGCCTCACAGCGCTAGAGATCCGGGTTCTATCCTCATCTCGGGTGCTGTCTGTGTGGAGTTTGCACGTTCTCCCTGGAACCACGTGGGTTCCCTCCGGGTCCGCCACTTTGCTCCCACATCTTAAAGATGTGCGGGTTGGTAGATTAATTGGCCACTGTAAATTGTCTGTCGTGTGGCGGTCAGTGGTAGATTCTGGGGGAAGTCGAAGAGAATATGGGGAGAATAAAAAACGTGATGAATATGATTGGTGTAAAATGAGTGGTTAATGGAGGGTGCGGACTCGATGGGTCGGAGGGTCTGTTTCACTGCTGTATATCTCCATGGTCCCATAAATTCCCTTTTACGGATAATGTGGCTGCTTTACGATCATTAAGTTTCAAATGCCAAATGTCGGATATGTCCTAGCCACAACCAGCTGAATCCTAAATGCAAAATAAAAATGAGTGGGCTGACTAGTTTTTCTTGTGGATTGTATTAATACCGAATTAACTTCAAAGAAATGCACATGTGTAATCCAATCAACGAACGGATTGGCACATTTTCAGTGTCCTCATTCAGACACCGAACGTGGTCGTCCTGGATGAAAGGTTCTGATCTAGGGCGCTTAAACTAATATTTATTGTGAGAAATTTGCAGAGTTGGGTTATACTCGGCGTTAATTCGGCACTGACAAATAGTCAACGCTATTTAAAAAAATACTGCAACGTTGAAAAGTAGCCATTCAACTCATGATGAACTTACGCGTATAAAGATAATTTAAATGATAATTGTATCTTAGTGTGGACCCAGCTCCACGTCTCTTTTTATAGCATCTTTAGACTTTGATTGAAATCAACACGCACCGAATCTGTAGCAATATTCACGCTGCACTGAAGTGAGTTTACCTCAGAGGAGACCAGTTTATGTGAGATTTTACAGAGCATTGCACACATTCGCGCAATAATGCGAAAGTGTGCTCGAAAACATTCAAAGATTTCCCTTCAATGATATTTTATACATTTTAGAGAAGATTTTCCCCATGGTTTGATTATTTTAAAACACCAATGAAAATTGGCGGGTAGAAATATCCAAACCTACTTTCTGATAATAGTATTTTAAGTACATGTTTTCGGTTCAGCAATATCGACTTGGTTCACTTTTCTACACAGCCTACAAAAAATAATACAATCCCTAACGTTAATTAGAACAAAATTTACAACAACATGGTATCTCTAACTCAGCAAAGCCGTCTTTAAGTGCGTGTTATCAAACAAAATGTGACACCCAGCTCACACCGAAGGACACTCAACACTCACTCAATTAAAACATCGTCTAATTAATATTTATGGTTTTGTAAGAAGCAACAAAGAGACAGGAAGATGGCTGTGAGCTCTAACTTCGAACAACACCAAACCAAAATGTATCTATTTTCAGAAGTGTATCTGCTGGGCCTGTTTTCCACTGGAAGGACTGCATGAACGCTCTTTGCCAAGTGAATTGAAGAACCCCTCGGATCTGAAGGGAGCGCTGCATATTCAAGACCACTCGAGTGAGTGGAGTTTTCAGTTTCTTACCTACAACAACGTCCCTGCTCTCTTGAGGCTATTAGTCCTCTGAATGATATTTACATTTTATGTTTAACTTCACTTAGACTAACAATGCCAAGCAAATGGGCTTCCTCATTCTGGACAGATTAATCCCATGAAAAATAGTTTGCGGCAGCTTTATTTAATCATCCCATTTCCTTTCCATAGTTCATGTTGTATTTTGCCCGAATAAAGTAATCATCATTATCCACATCCTGCAGCTGCACGGAACTTAAGTATCGATACCGCCAGTCAACAAGAAACAAACAGAAATAATCCCTTGATATTAAATTAATAGACAACTGAATAAACATTCCCATTGTTCAACCTAACCCCACGGCTCCGGAGAGCGGTATCTTACGTGCTATGCCTATTTCAAGAAAGTGGGGAGGGTTCGACCTTTCAGCACCATGGAGAGCTCACCAAGCTGGCCCACTATATCATCAGCCTCGCCTTTCTACCCTACAAGTATGAGCGCCTGGAGCTCAGCCTTCCCCTGACTCTGTAATTTACGAGCGCAGTTATTTCTCTGTGACTTAGCTCAGCTGCTTGGAAGCTCAGACACTCTAATGGATCACTAAAATGACGTAAGGCGCACTTGCTTGTCAAACGCATTATGACACGATTGTTATTCATGAAAGGAAACTGAAAGCTATGGCAAAATAAATAGTTCTCTGGAGTGTTTCCGGATCAATCAATTGAAACCCATCCAACCTGCCTAATATATTGATTGATTAAAGTAACCACTGTGGTTAGATGCTCCTTATTTAATTTTTATATTAGCGATTCTCCAAGTGCGGTAATTTTACAGATCTGAGAAACAAGAAGACTTCGATAGAGTTGAACGGGTTTAAGTGCAATGCAAACAGATATAAGCACAAAGGAGAGATAGGTGAAAATAGAAGCGATGCACCCGCATTATTTTTTGAGACTTGCACTAAGATGAGTTGTCGTTTGGCTTGTTTTCCTGTTAACCCATTACTCCTGTTGTGAATTCGTACCCAACTTTTCTAAAGCGTAAAATATGTATTTATTTATCAAATATTATTAGATTTATATTTCACATAAATTGGCTCGCCTTTTCTAAATGTATTTCGTAGTGTACAAATAAAGAATTTCCGGGGTATAAAACGTCCACCACAGAGAGGGAAGTTGTAATGATCCAAAACCACAAACTATTAGTCTCTTAACAGCCTGTGTACGCATTTTCAAAAGTTATGTTTTTGAACAGCGCAAAGAAATTTTTGAATGGATATGCAGTATCTGAATACCTTAGCCGAATGTGTTTTCATTTTTTTTTATCGGGACGCCTAGTTTTCAAAATGCAGCTAGAAACATTGCAGATCGTTTTTCACTCTGATTCCTCTCACAGGCAACGAGGCGCATTATTAGTATTTTTCTTAAAGAAACTAAAATATTGTGTTTCTTGCCCAAATCCATGTTTGATTTCGCATCTTAAAGTCGAAAGGAGCATTGCAAACACGAGTATCCTGTGAATCAGATGCGGCAGTAGAAAACGGTTGCAATAAAAGAGTACAGCAGCAGGTGTCGCTCTGCACAAAGTGACCAATCAGCTTTCTTTGCAGAACAAGCAGTCTGTTGGCATTTGGAAGTCACGTAATGTTACTTTTTTCGGAGCCATAAAAAAACTAATTGATCGAGATGATTTTCTAGACTGTTCATTAATCGTGTGATTTGCTTTATGTTAAATGACCTCAAAGCCAGTAAACCTGTATTGACTGTTTCACGTGATATATAACTTTGTGAATGAAGCTCTGTCGAACGCCGACGTCATTAGCAGGGCGAGACATCAGCCCCACGCTGATTGGCATAATCTTGCAGGTTAGATTTATGATTGGCAGATTGTTGACGATCGAACACCCACTCACTGAACACACAAAGAGCCGGCGGCGTTGGATATAAAAGGATGGACGCTGAGCATCCAACAGCCAAGCTAAAGCCAAGTTCAAGAAGAAACTTGCTTTCTTATTTCTTCTCAAAAACGAGTCTCAAGGTAAGGAGATACTATTTAGTGGATCTTTCTGCATTGTTTGGAAAAATATGTAAAGATGTTCGTTATTTTGTTGGCATTGCTTCGGTCTGCCACACTTCCATTATACTTCTGAAATTATGTTTAAACTTTGGTCAGCCTTAAATCATTCCAGGTAGATTTGAAATCCGTTTCATTCAGTCTACCAAACAACTTTTGATATTCTTTTAACTAGAGGGATGCGCGTAACTAAGTGGAAGTCAGGGTTTCATGTACATTGGGTTTTATTCATCAATGCATATTTTCCGTGAAACATCTAATACTGTCAACATGCGCGAATGTATCTCACTATGGCCTTTAGTGCTTAGTTTTCTTGTTCTTTGTTTCCGATGTGGTTTTTTTGCATGTTACTGTATTTTAATTTGGAAAATAATTTGCATAACCCGAATTCGACATAAACCAAACCATAAATTACTATTGCCGGCATCAGATTTAGCAAATGCCAGTTATAGAACAGTTGTAAAATAACGATTTGAAATGAAATTTTTATGGGAAGATTTGGAAAGGTTTCCCGGTGCATGGATCTGTTGGCTTCTACCAGTCATTTAAAACTTGTCTGGAGTCCTGCTTCTGCCTTTTCAAATGGTAGTTGGGGGTAGTGATCGTGGACGAGTAATAGCTGAAAGGCTGTAATGTGAGCGGGAAGAGGATTGGCTGCACTGTCAGTTTCAGTAAATTATTGGTACCATTTTTCAGAATTGAGTCCTTGCTATTTAGTTGAACTTTGAAGTGTGTGATTCTGAACTCTAATACCATCAGCAACAATGATAATTCATTATATAATCCATTACTTCACTGGGTAGTTCCAGTATTGTCAAGTTTCATCGATTGAGTGATCTGCAATAGTGCAGCTGAGCGAAGTATAAGCATCAGCGAAAGACGGGTGGTCAGTAATGAAAAAAAACGATTCTCCGCATACCCTCAGTGTTTGATCTAAGAAGTCGAGTTACCAGTACGCTTTAATAAAGACAGACAATACTGCAAACACTCGGCTGGTCAGGCAGCATTTGTAGTAATGAAATCGGATTTAACTGTTTCTCTTTCTATACATGCAGCCTGACCTACTGAGGGTTTCAGCCTTTTCTGCTTTTATTTTAGATTTTCTGCATTTTTGTTTTCCATCATAATGCTGAACGACTTCTTTTCTACTCTCTCTCTCGCCTCTTATTCACTGATGCTTATTGGATCTCTTTGTGTTGGGCTCCATGCCAACAATTACGTGTTTCATCCGGAAAATGATGTTACATCTCAATATCATTTGGACGAAGTAATACCAGATGCCCTATAGTGGCGCTGTAGTGTGATATTTTTTCGAGACGTGCGGTGCATTGGACTATTGACTGGATAACAATGCATTTGTCTTTTCCTCAGAAGCATGGTTCTCCTCAGGATCTCCGCTTTCCTTGTGGTTTACGCTGTTTTCACATGTCAGATAAGCGGCTCCAATGCAGTCCCTGTCAGGTAGGTATCAGATTATTCTCTGCAATTTTATATAATTTTACTCCGATCTCTGTTTTGGAACGTATTGTTTTAGACCACACTCAGCACTTCATCTTTGTAATGCAGTGGTGCTGCAAATGATTGAAATATTGTCATTTCGGTAAAATGTCATGAAAGTTTTTGAGGGCTGAAGGTTAGATACTTATACCAGTCCATTTTGAGCAATCAACTAGACAAAAATAACATGGCAATGTTTAAACGATTTACAGTTCAATGAGTTTATTCCTTTGCAAAGTCAAATAGAAGAAAATTAGAGGTAAAATTTTGGAAGTATCGAGCAGGGGACAGAAAGCCGACGAAGGAAATTATGGAGTTGTTTGACATGAATTCCAATATTCATTTTTCTTTCAGTAATTTGGCTGTGATAAGGATTATGTTCAAATTCATTTCAAACTCAATTTTTGTTGAAGTCAGGGATTTGGGTTTAGTAGGAGCAAGAGTATCAAGAGTCGATTATGAAAGTCTTAGTCTAGTTCAGCTGGGGACGCACTTACCTCCGAGCAAAAGGTTTCCGGTTCGAGTGCTACTCCTGAGTCTGATTCTACAGTGGAGGACGGAAACATCCTTTTGGATGAGTCCCAGTCTGTTCTCAAAGGGGATGTAAAAGATCCCGTGCCATTATTTCAAAGAGGTCCAGGGGCATTACACTCGAATCAAGCCAATATTTATTCCCCTTTCAACATCAGAGGGAGCTGCTCTCTGCGAATTGACTGCAGGTGTTCTCGACATTACGACAGTGAATGCACTTTAAAAGTAATCCATGGACTGGGGCTTTGTGAAAGGTGCTATTTATGGCAAAGAGCCCTTCGCACACCTGGGTGTCCCAGCCTGCCTCACGGCCAGTGAAGTACAGCAATTAGCAAGACAAGATCTTCAAACAGCAGTGGGATAAATGCCCAGGTAGTTTATTATAGACTTGTTGACTGGAGGATAAATCATATTATATATCCACCTGAGTGGTTAGCGGGGATTGGCCTCTTTTTGGAAAGACAGCACTTCCTCCAACGCAGTATCCTTTCACTGCGGAGTGTCAGTGGTAGATTACGTGTTCATGTATCTGGCGTGTTCTTAAATGCTGACTCAGCAGCAAGGTGCCACCACGAAGCTAAGTCTGAACTCGGTGGAAATAAATCAGTCTGTCGGTTGCATGTCTAGTATAATGGAACCAAAAGGTGTATTTAATATTATTTAATACTGAGGATTTTTTTTTTGCTCTGAAGATCTCACAGTAGCAGTTAGGACTGCAGTATTTGTCGATGCTTTTGTACTTCAGCCACAACATAACTGCTACCAGTCACTTATTGGTTTGCATATAAAATCAAATGTATCAACCGCAACTCATTGTGAGGTTATGACTTAGAGCTATGCTGGAGTCATCGACAGACAGGGTGGCGCTCAATGACTACGAGGTCCGACGACTACTGAATGCGCTGGTAAAGGAATTCATGCAGATGATGGCAGAGGAACTGGACCAACAAGTGCCTGATGCCAACAGGTAGGGGGATGCGTTCATTTGCGTGGCTCTAGAGTTCCAGGCACGGTTTGTGAGATTCTGCTTGATAAACCTCTCCTTCAATAACCCAAGTGTTCCACGAGCAGAGGCACCGATATCAGCAGAAGTTGATTATTAAGACAGTAAAGGGAAGGTCTCGTTATATTGTTTACTCGATTCAACAGTTGCAGCCAATTCTTGGTATTTATTGTGCCATTAGTTTGGCTTCTCGCGAATCCATTGGAATTATTTCACGTAAATCAACACAAAGGGTGCGTGTTTGAAATGTTGAGCGAATTAATAGAAATATTTCAAAGGAAGATTATGGTAACAAGGTACGTGTTTAATAACTAGAATAACGTCAAATAAAAGTCTAGTTCTTTGTCATAACATTGCATGAGAGAAAATGGAGACATTAAGCTCTGCTTGCAAATTACAGTGAAATATGAAAACTTTGATTGTTATGCATGTATTACCCAACATATGAAAGCGAGTTATGTTTACAGTATTAATGAAAATGCATGAATGGGCTTTACATAAAGCTGTTATTTTAAGGTTCGAATCGACAGAGAACGGAAAACGCATGACCATCTTTCTTGCAAGATACTTTGATAACATAAGATTACCCAGTAAATACAATAAACCGTGATTTCCCAGAAGAAGTAATGTTGCATGTAGCAGTTACTTGTTCGGTAATGGAACTGTGAGAGCTATGCGAACATGTAGGTAGCTGTGGCTGCATGACCCGCATGCGTTGTCATGAGATTGTTTTTGCATGTTTTTCTACAGCTTGGATAGACCTATTGTCAAACGATGCACAAGTTTGAGCACTTGTGTGGTGGGAAAGTTGTCCCAGGAATTGCACAAATTACAAACCGTCCAGCGCACTGACGTAGGAGCGGCAACTCCTGGCAAGAAAAGGAACATTCTCACTGGGCTGGAAAACGAACGCTATGCAACCCACGGAGAGCCATTTGAAAGCGCCTAATCGTTTGTTTTGCTGCATGGATCTCAAATGCTTGAGCGATAAAGAGCCCGATAAAATGCTATGCTTCTTTTCGCCTCAATTTATGACACAGAATACTAGGCATGGACATAAATTAGAATAGTACCCTAATAAACAATTACTTTAGCTTCAAAGTTGATTTTCTCATTATATAGTTTGATCATCCTTTGTGGCTATGCAGTGTGCCATTAAATTGAATGCTTCTTTGTGCATGAAATGGTTATTTGTTCAATAAACTTATTTTTCTACCAGGAATTATGTTCTATGAGACTGAAGGATTCTGGCTGTAATGGCTTAAGCAGCTGTGTAGCATGTTTCACATGACCCACTTTGATTAGATAAGCAATTTTATGAATGCCCAGTTACTGGTACCTTTGGTAAATTAGTTACTATTTTATTAAACAAAACATCAACAATACATATCTTAATTTATATTCCAATATCACGTTTAATTGCAACTAAACAATATATATAAAGTAAGGCCAACCAAATTTTGTTGCGACTTCAAAACTATTCATGTTTCATTTCTACGATTTTGATTGGAGAGTTTAAATAGTGTAGTTTTGGACTGTTAACACGGGCAGCGCTCACAGTGTTCTTGTATTCAATGTGAAGTAACAAACGGTAACTGAAAACAAGCTAAAACGTTCTCATCAGGTAAGAATTAATCTTCTTGATTGTTTAGAATACGCCCCTCCCCGTAAGATCGGACAGTGCCCCCGCTATAGGGTCTTCCTCCATCAGAACACAGCCCATGTTCTTATGTGGGGTCTGAGCCGAATGACTTAAAAGTCAGATCTCCCAGAAAGACAAAAATACTACGCAGTCCACCCAGGACATTGGAAAATGGATCTGACTGCAGATACTTGATGCCCATAAAAATTAGAATTACAGCATATAACATCAAATATTTCTGACTAACTATAAAATTTCCATTACAATTAACCAAAGCTACTCTCTGTAAAACAACATTTCCATTACATATTATTTGACTACCTGAGAGGATTAAAAGGAAACACGCGCGTAAACCCGAGTAATCACACGAAGGAGGGAGGAGTGAGAAGTGCATTCTGTTCGGGAAGGTGGGAAGAAGCTCGTACGGAGCATCAACACCAACATGAGACCCTCCACCGAATGGTTTGTTTCCGTGCTGTCCATTCTTCGTAAAAGCGTTAACTATACACTTGATCCACCACGCAGACACCAAACCGTTCAGCAAAAGAAAGGTTCGAAAGGGAGGGCAATTGCTTTGGCATCCACGTGTCTGCATTGAACCTAATGGATGATTTGTTTTCTATTTGCGGGGCAGTGTTCCCATGGAGAAGCGAGCCTGCAAAACAGCCACTTGTGCGACTCACCGCCTGGCCGACTTCCTAAGCCGGACGGGAGGCATGGGAAGCAGTGACTTCGTCCCAACCGATGTAGGAGCCAATACCTTCGGAAGACGAAGAAGGAACGCACAGATGTAGATTATTCAGGGAACTGGTAATGCATTGCTTCTAAATTGACAATGAATTATATCGATCTCGCGAATTTTGCATGTTCCGGTTTAAATGAATGCAATTAAGTACAGTGATTTAATTCATGATGTTACCCGTTACTCACAATCACTGGAAGCAGTCGTACCTTTATGCCAAACTTCCATTGCTAGTTGTCTAGTTTACATACTGTTTCTTCCAAATGTAGCAACGCGATTACGGATCGGAGGAGGCAGGATGCATAGTGTTGAAGGCTATTTGTACAATCGTAATTGAATAAACATGTAAACGTTCACCCAGTAGAATTTCTGTTTTCAATCATAATGTTGCATTGTTGTGCATTGAAGCCCACGGTGTTATACATCTTGCAACCATATGACACGAAGGCAAGAACATGGGAGCAGGAGAAGGCCACCAGGTCCCTCACCTGCCTCATCATTCAACATGATCATGGCTGGTCCATGCTGTCCTCAACTCCTGTCCCAGTTCCCCATAACCCTTAATTCCCCGCTCATTCAAACGTCTATCCATCACTTCAGTTCAAACGTTCAATGTCTGTTCTGGAGATTTTAATGGTCAACTGGGTGACACGTCAAATCAACAGAACAACAGTTCTACTCTGCTCAGGTTGTTGTCCGGTTAATACTGTTGACATGAGGCGCCCCTCCCTCCCTTCACTAAAGCAAAAACAAAATTATAATCCTTTCCCACAGATTAATCAATTGGGAATATTTGAATGTCTTAACTGGTTCTTTCAACACACTTGGCGATGTCGTAATGCTCCAAATGTCTCTGTAAAGCTTATGGAATGCAACATGTTGGGATAGGATGGATTTGAAAATAAGACGCAAATATAGCCAGGGTACCAACAGATTGTAAAATAGCTGGCTGTTGTTGCACTTCTGTAGTACTAACAAACCACATTGAAAGCCTTCGAAGTTGGTTGACAGAATACCCCAACCCGGTGAAAACCTGCATACCCCAGCACACAAAGTCAATAGTTTAAGGGTTGAACGTCCTGTACTTTTTGTGTTTTACAGGCAGACAACAATAACTGACGAGGCAAAGTTCTTTCACTCCCGATTAGATGTCGCTTGGCTCGCTTTCTTCATCGCCGAAGCTGAGAGAACAATAAAGCTTGGAAATGTTTACTCATATCGTTTTAATATCACTGTCCAAACTTTAGTTTCGTCCTAATCCCTATCCTGTTAATCCTTGTTCCTATTATATAAATTACTCCCTAAATGTATCGTAGAGCAAAACGTAACTTTTACACCACATCACGTTTTATATCTACCTATATTTGAAATAAAAGTGATGGTATGTATATTATGTTATTTAATTATGCTTGGGCACAGTGTGCAATGTGACTTCCAGCTCTGTGCTGTTAGAACTTGGTCTCGACAGGACTCTTCGGTATCTCGGGGATATGGTAAATGTTGCCTCTCAAGGCATGTATGTAATATACTGTGTGTTGTGCCTTGATGTAAAACGCTATAAATTACATGATTGTACAGTATATTAATGACACCTTAAATATTGTATCAATTGTGACATTCGCAAGATTAAAATATTTTCGATACATTGAAGTTGGCGTACTCTTATTAGACGAAACCTTGGTTAGAGAGAAGAGTCTGGTGTGAAAGAACTTGTGATTCCGGGAGTGAACGGCGGTAATGTCCAGCCCCTCCTTGCGCCCCACCCCGCAGGTAGCAGATCATTATGGAAGATCGAGAAGTAGCAATATTATCTTCTTTTAGTAAGTTGGTGATTCTGAGAACAATGAAGTTTAATGCAATTTGCTCTTTTCTAAGTCAGAAGATTGAATGTCACGCAACATTCTAATCGGGATTCTGTACAATTCCTACAAACTCCCTACTCTGAATACTTGAAGTTAGACGACATAAAGTTTCCCACTAACTTACACCACGGCGTTCGAGATTTTCTAATCGACCAACAAATTAGAGAAATTGATGAAACACATCATCTGTACAGCGATGTTAGCTGCTCGATTCCTTCCCCCAAAATCAAATATCAGAGGGCATAACTGCATAAAATTCCAAGGAGATAGACTTCGAGAAGTAAATGGTATAACATTTACTAAATATTACTAAAATCCAAGCTCATTTTATTATAGGATTTATTTAATGCAAGATGTGTTTCACCGTGAAGATCGAACCGCAGATTGATTTGTTTGGCATGTAGCAGCACCAGGGTGTCCATTGCCAACTCTGTGTCAGCTCATGCGTTGGATGCGAGCTAGCATTAACAGCGTCATTCTGCTCAGAAATCAATCCTCCAATCTCTCGAATTCCAGGATGATTTGCTTCCACTCTCCTTTCGTAGCTTCTTAGCTGGTCAATGAGAACAATGTGGGAACCGCAGACTCATCCACACACGGGGTAGGCACAGCTTGAGGGGGCGGGATGGGTGGGCGGTGGCTGGTTTGTGAGGTGGTGCACTCTTTCCCTTGCTTACCTGTGCTCCAGATTCATGGCGTGGAGGTTCTCAATAACGTGCTGAATTGCCCCCTCTCCACTTTGAGCTGCCATGAGTTGGAGGTCACCGGCAGTCAGTCGGGACGTTGCATTTCTTCAAGAAAGCTCTGAGCACTGAGCTTGCTTTGCTTATCCTCCCACTGAATTTGGAGGATTTTGCAGAAGTAGCTTCGGTGATAATTTTTTAGTGCATTTGGGTGCCTCCTATAGGTAGTCCTGGGAAAATAAGTCTATTAGAGTAGAGGCGACTGAAACGATGAAAGAATCAAGAGCAACTTCTTCCAATCAAAGGAGAATATTTTCACCGGAAATGTCAGGAGTGGAGAATAAGTAAACATGACTTCTGTGTTTCAAGTCTGTTTCAGTTGTGCAATGTGATCACCATTCTTGATTGATGGAATTACCCAATCATGCCCAACATAGAGTGATCTTTTCACTATATACAGTCTGCAGGTAATAGTCATCGGGTCATAGAGTCAGACAGCATAGAAACACACCCTATGATTCACAATGTCCATACCAATCATCAATTAACCATCCACACCGATCCTGTTTTCCATTGTTAGTCCATAGGCCTCTATGTGCTGGCAATGCAAGTGCTTGTCTAGATACTTCTTAAATGTTGTGGAAGTACCTGCTTCCACCAGCCACTCAGGCAGTGCATTCCGGATTCCAAACACTCTCTGGGTGAAAACATTCTTCCTCAGATCTGCAAAATAATGATGGTTTTTACACTGGCGCTCCTGTAGTTGGGCAGAGTCAGTTTACATTAATTGATACTTAGCTGTGTTTACTTCGGAGAGAATACTTGAATATCTGAATATTGTTATCTCCTAACAGCAAGGTATCTCAGACAGTTTTCCACTGTCCTGTGGAAATGCACCACTTCTGACACTTTTCTGCAGAAGCAAAGGTGGGTGAGTAGGATAACTTGTTGAAACTTCAGACCTGAAGCGTTAACAGAAGAAGTCCGTTAGCTTTCAGGTTGTTCCATGGCTCAGTGAATCTCTTGTGCACTTTGCCACCAGGTTTGACATCACCTTGTGCCTTTTCTCCAAGCAGTATCAAATTGAAGGCATGACAAACAATTACTCAGTCTGGAGTCTGATTGGTTTTTGGCTTTTATAACACTTTCTTGACATCAGTGAAAAGCATCTGCTGTGCTGTGCTTTAACCAAGCTGGCAGTATAAATGCATTGAAATACTTCCTTCGGTGTAAACACTTTGGATACACTATAGATTCTACCTAAATGACACTGGCTTTGGATTGAAATTATCTCAGTCAAATATTAACAAGTGATAGAGACTTTGAGGAGGGAGTATCACACCACTTTTGGATCCAGTACAACTCATTGATTGAAAACATTTCAGATGGTTCATATTATTCAAATTGTGTTGTTATCTTTGTAATTTTGACAGAAAGCCAATTGTCCTATTGGCTAGTTCTGCTTACTGAATCTAGACAATAATTATCACTTTTTTGTCAGTTGTTTCTAGGTTTTGAGGCTTATTGTTTTTCACAATTAATCCACTTGCTGTAAAATCCTGCTTACTTTAACCACCAGCACTTCCATCCTGCCCCATTAAGGTGCTCCACCAATTCTTCAACATCAGTTCCCCTGCTGGTGTTCTCACCCAGAGATCTGAGGGATGGAGAGATTTGGGGCAGGGGTAAGGGTGGTGGAAGAAGATATTGTAATAGGATCTCCTTCACACCAATTCTTGAAGATGGAAACAGTGCATATCCCCTAAGGATGATATATGCTCCAATTAAAAATGTCCTTTTATGATGAAATGTTAAATTGGTGAATATAAAAACAAAATCCCATTGCATTTTTTCAAAAGAATGCAGGGAGTTCCCTAAATGTCCTGCCAAATGATTCTTTCTCAGCCAAAGCAACCGAGCCTGATTAGCCGAGCATTGATTTAATTTTCATTGTAGGAACTTGCTTCACTTGCGTCAACATAATTAATTGGCTGTGAATCTCTCTGGGGCATGCTGAGGTTGTGAAAAGTGCCAAATAAATGCAAGTTATTTGTATACATCTATATTTTAATCCGCAGCCTTCCACCTTCTGGACTTAAATACACAATTTTATACACTTAGAATACCCAACAAGTCAGACAGCATCTGAGCATGGCAGGGCCTCCAAAGAGGCACTGAAGTATCTACACCATGAAAACTTCAACAGCCAGCAAAGCCAGCATCTGTGGAAGGAAAGAGCAGAGTTAACATTCTGATGTAAGGTCATCAACCCAAAAAAGATTAAGTCTGTTTCCAGCATTTTCTATACTTTTTTTCAGATTTCCAAGCAGCTTTTTTTTTGTTTTTTTTTTCATTTTATATAATGCTTTCTTTTCAGTCATCAGGAAAAGGTTTTATGCTTGCTGACCTGATCCCAACATATTACAACACAGGATCTGTGCACAGAAACCCTACTAGTTTGTCCACTCACCCTAATGAGGAAACAGCAACATGCAAATTTAGAAAGGAAGGTCAGAACACAATGTAAGGAAGTTGAACCAACATAAACGTGTCTGAAGGGGATAAATAGTGTGATAATGCAATACTTCTCATTTGAGAGATATGAAAAAGCATGGCAATACAGTTGTGTTGTTCCTCAGTCAGTGATTCTGATTACTCTGGATCTGTGGGGCATCTGTTTAAATCCAATCACAGCAACTCCAGCAGCCAGAACAGCAGAGGAGAAGAGCCTGCAACTTTTTAAAAAACTTTTTTAAAAAGTTGTTTCTGATTGGCTAAGGGTGTGGCGACTCAGCCAATAAAAGAAAGGCAGGGTCGACACAGTGGCCATTTTGAGAGGGGCTGCTGTCTAGTCAAAGTGCTGCTGGTTGTCTAAGTTTTTGCAATTCCAGCAGCCAGAGTAGCAGAGGGGAAGAGCTAGCAGCTTTTTTAAAAAAAATTGTTTCATTTTTGGACAACTTTTTAAAAGGTTGTTTCTGATTGGCTAAGGGTGTGGTAACTCAGCCAATAAAATGAAGACAAGCTCTAGTGGAGTGCCTATTTTGGAAGGGGCTGCTGTTTAGTTGAAGTGCTGCTGGTTGTCTGTGTGGTCTTTGGTGACTACTGGGCTTTGGTGTGGAGGGCAAGCAACACCACGGTAAGGTTTTTTCTTACTACTTCCTAAGTTAGTCAAACTTTTTTCTCAAAGCTTTTAGATGTGGCTGGTGAGCTCAGACCTGTGTCATGCTCCTCCTGTGCAATGTGGGACCTTGGAGGCTGTCAGTGTACCTGATGACTATGTGTGCAGGAGGTGTTCAGCTGCTGCTCCTGACGCACTATTATGGTGGCATTGGAGCATCTGTGATGCTGAGAATATTGTGGAAAATGTATTTAGTGAGTTGGTTGCATTGCAGCTTAAGGGCCTAAGGAAAGGTAGGGAATGGGTGACCAACAGGCAGACCAGTAGCAGGAAGGTAGTGTAGGAGGCTGCTGCAGTCATTGCCATCCAAAACAGATTTACTGCTTTTGATACTGTTAGGGCAGATGGTTCATCAGGGGAAGGCAGCGGTAGCTAAGATCATGGTGCTGTGAGTGGCTCTCCTGCACAGGAGAGCAGGAAAAAAGAGTGGCAGAGCTATAGTGGTAAGGGATTCTGTGATAAGGGGAACAGACAGGAGCTTCTGTGGCTACAAACAGGACTCCTGGTTGGTGCCTTGCCTCCTTAGTGTAAGAGTCAGGGATGTCTGAGCAGCTGCAGGGTATCCTAAAAGGGGTGGGTGAACAGCCAGTTGTTGTGGTGCATGTAGGTACTGACGATATAGGAAAAAAGTGGGATCAGGTCCTACAAGCTGAATTTAGGGAACGAGAAGATAAATTTTAAAAAGTAGGATCTCAAAAGTAGTAATCTCAGGATTGCTACCTCTGCAGCTTCCTAGTCAGAGTAGGAATAGTAGAATAGTTAAAATGAGTATGTGGTTTGAGCAGTGGTGTAGGAGAGAGAGTTTCAGATTCCTGGGGCATTGAAACTGGTTTTGGGGAGATGGGACTAGTACAAACTGGATGGTCTACACCTGGGCAGGACTGGGATCAGTGTCCAAGGGGGATTGTTTGCTAGTACTGTTAGGGAGGGTTAAAACTAAAATGGCAGGGGGATGGGAGTACATGCAGAAAGATACAGGGAAGCAATGCAAAGACCAAAGCAAAGATTACTAGATTCTGAAAGGGCAGTGAGTGTAAGGCCACTTTATCTGAATGCCCATAGTATTTTAAACATCAGTGAACTTGTGGCACAAATCAGTACGAACAGGTATGATTTAGTGGCCATTACAGAAATGTGGTTGCAGGGTGGAGATGATTGAGAATTAAATATCCATGGGTGTTGGGTAATTTGGAAGGATAGGCAGGGAGGTGGGGTAGTGCCCTTAATTAAAGATGAGATCTGGGTGATAGTGAGAGATAATAAATGATCAAAGGAGCAGAATGTTGAATCCATCTGGGTAGAGATTAGGAATAGTAAAGGGACAAATCACTGGTGGGAGTTGTCTGTAGGTCACTAATAACATACAATGGTACAGGCAATAAACCAAGAAATGTCTGATGCATGTAAGAATAGAATTGTAGTTGTCATTGGAAGACTAACTTGCACATGGATTGGATAAGTCAAATTGGTTGAAGCAGTCTTGAGGAGGACTTTATAGCATGCATCTGTGATAGCTTTATTGAACAGCATGTTACTTCACTAAACGTACAAGGGAACATGCTTTCTTGGTTCCTTTTTTGTGCAATGAGATGGGTAAAATTAATGATCTTGTAGTTGGCGATCCTCTTGGAAAGAGTGATCACAGTATGATTGAATTTCCAATACAAATGGGGGTGCAATAGTTTGATCTAAAGCCAGTGTATTTTGCCTAAACAAAGGAGACTATAATGGGATGAGGGAGGAGTTGGTTAGCATAGACTGGGGACACAGGCTATATGGTGGGACAGTTGAGGAACAGTGGAAGATTTTCAAAGATTTTTCAGTGCTCAACAAAAGTACATTCCAGTTAAAAGCAAGGACAGTAAGGGTGGGGAGAGCCAGCCTTGGATAACTAAGGAAATAAAAGAAAGCATCAAGCTAAAAGCTCATGCATACAAAGTCACCATAAGTAGTGGGAAAACTTAAAAAGCAACAAAGTACCACTAAGCAAGCAATAAGGGAAGATGCTTTATAAAAGTAAACAAGCACAAAAGATAAAAACAGTAAGTTTTTATAATTGTATAAAACAGTAAAGGGTGACTGAAGTGAATGTAGGTCCCTCAGAAGATGAGAAGAGGGAATTAATATTGGGTAATGTGGAAATGTCTGAGGCTTTGAATGACTATTTTGTGTGGGTCTTCACAGTGGAGGACATGTCTAACATGCCAAAGAGGGATGTTATGGTTGTGATGGGAGGTGAGGACCTCAATACCTTTGCTATCACTAAAGAGGTAGTGCTGAACAAACTAGTGGGCCTAAAGGTAGATAAGTTTCTTGGTCCTGATGGAATGCATCCCAGGGTACTGAAAGAAATGGTGGAAGTTATAGTAGAGACATTGGTGATAATTTATCAAAATCCTCTGGGCAGGTTCCAGCAAATGTCACGCCACTATTTAAAAAAGGATGTTGGCAGAAGGCAAGTAACTGTAGGCCAGTTAGCTTAACCTCTGTAGTCAGGGAAAAAGCTTGAAGCTATCATTAAGGAAGAAATAGCAAGACATCTGGATTGAAATTGTTCCAGCAGGCAGATGTGGCATGGATTCAGGAAGGGCAGGTCCTGTTTGCCGAACTTACTGGAGTTCTTTGAGGATGTAATAAGCGCAGTGGAAAGAGAAGAATCAGTGGATGTTGTATAATTAGATTTCCAGAAGGTGTTTGACAAGGTGCTGCATAAAAGACTTGTCCATAAGATAAGAATGCATAGAGTTGGGGGTAAATCCATTGGCATGGACAGAAGATTGGTTAACCAATAGAAGGCAGAGGTTTGGGATAAATGGGTGTTTCTCTAGTTGGCAATCAGTGGTGAGTGGGATGCTGCAGGGATTGGGATTGGTGCTGGGTCTGCAACTGTTCATGATATACTGTACATTAACAATTTGGAGGAGGAGATGACAGTGTAGTGTATCTAAGTTTTCTAATGACATTAAGTTGAGTGGAAAAACAAATTGTGGAGGATGCAGAGAGAGGTAGATAGGTTAAGTGAGTGGGCAAGGGTCTGGCAGATGGAGTATCATGTTGGTAAATGCAAGATCATCCACTTTGGAAGGTAAAATAGAAGATCAGATTTTTTTTAAATGGTGAAAGATTGCAGCATGCTGTTGTGCAGAGGGACTTGAATGTGTGTGCATGAATTGCAAAAGGTTGGTTTGCAGGTGCAACAGGTTATCAAGAAGGCAAACGGAATGTTGGCCTTCATTGCGAGAGGGATGGAATTTAAGAGCAGGGAGGTTATGCTGCAACTGTACAGGGTACTGGTGAGGCAGCACCTGGAGTACTGCGTGCAGTTCTGGTCTCCTTACTTGAGAAAAGATATACTGGCTTTGGAGGCAGTGCAGAGGGGGGTTCACCAGGTTGATTCTGGAGATAAGGGGTTTAGCCTATGAGGACAGAGTGAGTCACCTGGGACTGTACTTGCTGGAATTCAGAAGAATAAGAGGGGATCTTATAGAAATGTATAAAATTATGAAAGGGATAGATAAGATGGAGGCAGGAAAGTTTCCACTGGTGGGTGAGACTAAAGCTAGGGGGCATAGCCTACAGATTTGGGGGAGTAGATTTCAGATGGAGGAGAGGAGAAACGGCTTTTTCCAGAGTGGTAAATTTTTGGAATTCTCTGCCCAGGGAAGTAGTGGAGGCTCTCATTAAATATATTTAAGACACAGATCGATGTTTACATAGTCGAGGAATTGAGGGTTATAGGGAGAAGGCAGGTTGGTGGAGCTGGGTCCACGGCCAGATAAGACATGATAATGAATGGTGGAACAGGCTTGATGGGCCAGCTGGCCTACTCCTGCTCCTGTTTCTTATGTTCTTAAGAGTTTGAATTGATTCAAAATTGTACTACACTGAGATTTTCAATGATTGTGTAAAACAGTAGACTTGAGAAACCACAATATGTAAATATGGAAGATAAAGGGCAGATTACCTATAACCCATATCAAGGCTATGAAGATATGTGGATGAAATTGATCATAGCATAGTAAGATTATATTCAAATTTAAAATGATTCATTATTATATTTTAAAGAGAAATTGGCATGCTCATTTGGCCTGACTCTTGGTCTTGAGTTTTATTTTCTGAAGTAATCAATTAAGCAACTTATCTAATCAAATTTTTGAAGTACTGGATGGACTACTCAACTGCAACCTGGACATCAAATTAGAATATCAGAGGCATGTACACATCGGGTACCCCCGCAAAGTCTTTTGTGTTGTCAGTTAGGGCCTGGTGCTGTTTCACAGATTAATTCAGCAATAACCTAATATGCTTACAGAATCCTAAATTGCCTAAGCCATATCAATGACCTTTATTAGCTTCCACCTGAAGCTCCCAATCTGATTTAGGAAGCCAAGACCAAGAAAGAGCAGGACACTGAAGACAGCAAAAGTCAGCGGGCCTTGAATCTCCTGGGCACAGTGCTAAAGGCTTACGTTCAGGAACCATCTACAACTTTAGTTAAGCTGTTCCCGTGTTTGCAAATTAGCATGAATGTGACAATGTGTAAAATTGCCAGATATGCTCTGACATTTTAAACTGTACTGTAGCTGCAGTGTATGTTTAATATACTGCATACAGTTGCCAAGGTTTCTTCAGGCATCACCTTTGCCCCATGTGGGAAACGGAGAGAAAAGTGTTAAGTTTCTCTAGGTCACATGCCATTTTGACCTGTATGTATATTGCAATTCTTTTATCACAGCTCTGTAAAATTCTTAACTCCTCATTGATTAGAATCATGGGAGTACCATTTGAACTGCTGCTGGTCAAGAAAGGCCTAGCATTAGTTTGTTCTGAGCACTGGAAATGGGCAATAAATATCAGTCTGGTTAACAATACTTGTATCCTGATTAAAAAAAGTTAAGACTATGACAAGGCTTCTGCCAAAGAATTCAAGTATTTTAATAACTATAGAATAAACAAGCTGATCTATAGCACAACTTTTAAATATTTCCATTTCTTTAAAGTGATAGTAACAGTGAAATTATCATCAAGGTCATGGCGACAAGTCCTAATGGATATCATGATACTGAGAGTTTATCTTGCCATAATACCCTAAGTAAATTTGACCACAGCTTTCAATTTCTGTATGAGTTAAGCACAGAAATCCAGAAGCTGCTTCCAGAGATGGCTCAGTTCTCCATAGGCCATACTGTTGTAGACCTCACTGATGGACTTGATACTGAAATAATCAGAATAGTGTGAACTTGGGGTGCTTATCTATCAGTTCTGTATTAAAAGCGACCGACAAAATTAAAGCTAAGTTTTTAACAGCGTAAATAACAGTGATAAATAATTCTTAACAATCTGTGTCCCTCAAAATCAATTTGTAAATGTGGAGTCCCATTTCCCTCAGGAAAATTAGTGTTACAGATTTTTGAGTAATCCCTTTTGTTCTTTTGTTTGCTTCTTGCTTAATCCCACCTGTGTTGTCCAATTACAATTCTGCTTCTTGTAGGTGATTTAAATGTAATGTCTATTTTTCATTTTGTATTTCCCAATTTATGTCTCAGAGGATATTACAGTCTGATTGCTTGAAGAAATTCATTGTTGTATTCCCTATTCCAAGGTGCCAAAGGTCCCTGCAGAGGCTGAGACAAAGAAAGAGCCGGGAGCTTGGTGGAAGTCCTCACTCATATACATTGTGTCAGAGTAGTTGTAAATTGTTCCTGTTTGTCTGTTGCCATTCCTTTACTGTAGAGAGGAAAATCCAGGCCATTACAATTTGGTGTTGTACATGGCATGTGTGATAATATTCTGCTTTAATAATTAGATTAATATGTAATGTCTAAGAAACTGCTCTGTTGATGAAGTGGAGTCCATTTTGAGCTAGGCTGTTCCTTTCAAGCTGTCTGAGATTTCTTTGCTCTTTGATTTCAATTTTGGCTGAACAGTTGTGGAAACCCTGGGATAATGATGTGAATGATATTGGTTTGTTCTCTTCCAGGGATTTCATACCTTTTATTGGTGGATAAAACAACACATTGACCCTAATATTAACTATAAATCATAGGGTTTGGGGTGATTTTTATGTATAATATATATTATATAAAAGATGTGCAATGTTACACTCAGGTTAATTTTTGGTGAAGAAGATTTGCAATTCATTAGATGCTAATAAACTTTAAGACCTGGATTTTGGAAATGTTAGTTGTGTTGAGCAGAACTACAGCAGTCTTTCCTTTCAAATGGATGCACAGCCGGGACTTCTGGCATGAATCGTAAAACATGGACATAGTGAACTTTCTGAATCTGTCAAGTTACTCCATTGCTGGATTCCGTGTGGACACCAGTGGTGGTGCTCCAATTTACTGAGGTTGTTCAGCATTTTCAGGTCCTGCCCCAGATTAGATTTGGCGAGAGATTCTAAGATATAATTAATGTAAATGGGGATTGTAGGTCTGCACATAAAATAGCAAAAGGGCAGTTAAGTTAATTTTTAAAATTACTTCAGTTCAGTAAAATGCTTTGCATTTCAGCACTTTTTAAAAATTTTTGTTAGTTAATTTGATACATTGTAATTGCTAACTCATTTTTAATTGTTTAAAATCTTCACCTTGAACAGTCAACCGTGCTGGAGCAAGGCTTTGCTGTTATCTGTGGTGTTCTGTGTGCAGCTTCAGTTTTTCTTTGGAGGCTCTGTCCTGCTCAGGTCACACCACAGATGTCCAGGCTGCTTTTGGCCACCAAGGAAGGCCCTGCTATCTGCACCAGTTAATAAGCTGTCAACTATCATGAACAGTGGGCTCTGTTAGCAAGATCTGACACTTAGTTTCTTAAATTTAAACTAATATGAAATGACCACTCTTTTTCTTTTTTATGGAAACTTTGATACCTTAAAGCATGATGTCAAAATTGTAATGTATATTTGTTACATATAAGAATTTTAGATTATAAATGGACTGGGGCAAAGTGTGGGATATAATTAAAGATGAAAAGAGAAGGTAAGCCATTAGACCGAAGGCATTATCAATGATGACATTAACTGGAGACAGTTTAACATATTTAAACATTCTGGAGACATTGATCCATTGTAAATAAATGAATAAGCTTGTGTTTAAAATGATGAATGTTACAAAACAATGTTCAGGCACCAATTGTAATTTCAAGTGATACTAAAATAAAATTCATGCCAGCTTCACACAAATGATATTGACAATAAAGATTTTATTTAAGAGGATAAGTTTTCTCAAGTACCAGAAATATCAATTAATTTTAGTCTACTCTAAAAGGGCCTACCTGCATCAAACATTTTGCTGGTAACAGCATGTAATAATGATATGGATTGGAATATAACAAGCAAGTTATTGCAAGCAAATCCTACTCATGAGGTTTAATAAAATTGAGGAATGTGTGTTAATCTCTGAATAATTTTGGTAATGTATGGATGGAGATAACATTTGATGTTTTGTCTACAAATCTGTCAAGACCAAAGGTATTTGACATTAACTGCATTGATAAATACTGTGTGAGATAATTTAAGATTATTTAAAGATAGCTGCAGTGGATTTTTTCAAATTATTGGGGTGTACTTTAGCTGTAGTTGTAGGTAACTTCTGCATTGTGGCAGTCAAATTAAATGCAGTCAGCGCCCACTTGGCAACAATGACACCTATTAATAAATGTTGCCTAAATGCAGCAACATGACCCAAAGACCCTTGGAGTGTTACTGAAGAGAACTTTACCTCACTCCATATGAAGTGATGGTGAAAGCTTTGTCAAAAAAGTAATTTTTAAGGATTGCTTTAAAGTCAGAATGGGACATAAAAAAAGTAAGGAGATTTAGTGAAAGAACTGTGGAGCCAAGAACATTGGCAGCTGGAAGCCAGTAGGGAAGCGCATACATTTGGGGATGATCAAGAGACTGGAATTGGAGAACTGCAAATATCTCACTGTTGTGGTTGGGGCAAGTGGGGAGAAATAGTCCATAGAGATTTGAAGGGAAGGATAATTCAAATGCCTAGAAATCATGTTTTACTGTTTTTCGGGTTGCTAAATGAGCAATGTTTTGTCCCAGTTGGGTGTCATCAAAAAAACAATTGTTTTGTGTTCATTGTTTTTTAGCAGAATATTTTTTGATGTGCTCAATTGAACTTCTTTGTTTTGCACTGCTATTCTACACCATGATTTGTTACTATTGATGTCCACTTTTTGTCAACTTCTATTCTCAGCCTTTCAAAAATCTTCATTTTATTTTCTGTGCTTATGTGCCTCCCTATTATTAGTAACTGTATTATGTTGCTTAAATGTTCCTCAACTTCTGCTTCCTGTTCGGTTCATTCTTTGTTACTAGACCCAAAGGCAAACCTTTCCTTACTGGGTGTCTGGGGTTCTTTATTCATTAGTTTAGGATACCCTGCACATAATGTAGCAAGTCCATTTCCATATCCATTTTAATTCCTTTTCAGGGGAGCTGACATCCCCATGATTACTATAATCATAACTCTAGTTGGAAAATTTCTTCCTCCACCTCCCTTCTACTAACAGGTGATCTCTAGAATTTTGGTGTTAATACAATTGATCCTGTTTGTCTTATTTCTACCCAAGGGGATTCTACTTCTGTTTTATCAATGGCTGCAGTACTTTTTCTATTGCTTTTAATGTTATCCTTAAGAATGGGTTTTCACCCTTTCTTCATGTACCTTTCCCGAGTATATTATGCCTGAGTGTTTAAATCCCAGTTTTGACATTTTTGTAACCATCTTGGAAATTCTTACTATATCTTGTTTCTCGTATTATGTGCTCCATTTCCTCTACATTATTAATGGTTCTTTGTTCATTCTGGTGGTAAGTTTTCTTTATTGTTTCATTTGTATTTAAACATGTCTCATATCCCATATCTATCTTCCCCCTTCCTCACCCTGTCTGAACAAATCCATAGTCTTGTCTTTCCAAATTTTCTACATGGACTTCCCAGAAGAATAATGGTTTAATTTAAGATCAGGTCAGGTCTTTTCATTCAGCTCTTCCTTCTCGTACTGATGACACTGTCCCATGAAAAAGACTCCTTTCTAAATCTGCTTGTTTGCATTTGCATTGCTGTGTCATACAGGGATCATGACACTTTCCTCTATTTTTACCCATCCAATTTCTCCACCTATTCCTTCACTTACCTGACATTAGCAATGTTCCCTTCCTTAGCAAAGACTTTGCCAAAATCTCTAATCTTTGCCATGCCTTCCACCACAAGAAAATCTCTTCTGGATTCTAACTGACCATACTGTTGCTTTGAGACTTTGCTATTAACGTGCTTACTAAAGACTTAGGGTTCCCTTTATATGCAAGTAGTAGTCTATTGATATACATTTTATTTTCCAGTTAATTATTTTTCAGTTTTTCTCCTGTATTTTTCACTTTAGCTTCATTCTCGACTGAATATTGAACAGTATTTCTCTTAAATCTCTTTTGTCTGCTTCCTTTTAATCTTTGTATCTTTAGATATTTAGGGTTCTCTATCTTTGGAATGTTGCTAGTCTGTACCTGAGCTGTCCCCTCTTTGAAGGTCTCCCTTTGCTCATCTACTATTTCACTTGTCAGTTTTTGATTTCGGTCCTCCAATTCAACTCATGACAAGTAACTTCTCTCCAGCTGAGTTTTTTTCCACGTTTAACTTTTCCTTGCATCTTTCCATAGCAATGATATTATGATTACTGATTCCAAATAGTCTTCCATGGAAACTTGCTCCAATTTCTTCATCTTAGTTTTGAAAATTAGATCCAACATTATCCTTTTCCTCTTGGATAGGAAACATACTAATTGAGAAACATTCTCTTATGATTTCGTTTGAGATTTCTTCAACCTTGGACCTGATTCTGGGGCAGAAAGAACAAAGAGCAGATGGAGGTGTTGCATCAAAACAGAATTTGGACTGATGTCCTCACTGGGTGGACAGCTGTCCTTGTCTCCTGCACCATTTTCTCAGCTGGGAGTTTTTCTGTTTTACCTTAATGCTCCTTTTACTACAAATGCTCCTTTTAATACTGGAAATAATTTGAGATCATACCTTTAAAGTCCATTTTTAAAAAAAAATTCTCCCTCTCCTGAAATGGATTAAGACCTTTCCTATTTGTTTCATTATTAAACCAAGAATCATAGCTTCTGGCTACTCCCCATCCCCTCATAAATGCTTGGTACCTTTTCAGTGATGCCTTTTATCCTGGTCCCACAACACAGAAACAGCCTATCCCCTGACTGTTGAATTGCCTATGACCATTGCATTTCTACACATTGATCTCTCTCTCTGTCCCATGGTACTGTGGATGTGTTCAGATTGCACTCCACTGAGGTTGTTGGCTTTATTGTATTTATTACCAGAAATTAATGTGAAAAAGCCACAGTCCTGGAGTACTTCTGCGTTTTGTCCCTTCCTAATGATGGATGGGCACACAATTACTGCACTAAATCTTCAACATAAAACACTTAAATTTTCTTGCTTACATGAATTTGATTTTCCCTTAGCTCTTTGCACCAATTATATTAGTGTGATTACAATAAAACAATTTCTGTAAACCCTTGCAATCATTTCTTCCATATGACAATAGACAGTACAATTCAATGATTGGCTTCTAGTCCAGAAAATCATTCCTCATTTGAATGATGAATGTGTCTAGTGCTTGTGTGTGGTCTTTGTACTGCCAGTAAATGAAAACCATTACTCAAATAATGAACACAATTTCCCTCTTAACTGGTGTTAACTCTGTGCTCTGAGCAATAGTGTTCAAAGAACAGTACTCCTCTGAGCATGTCAGTATGTACCTTTTCCCAAATGAGACATTAGTTCAAAATGAACAAGATGGTTGGGCAAAAAGAAAATGGAAAAATTACTGTGACTAGTGAGCTCAAAGCAATAAAGGCCAGTGTTGTTGCATCATAACAATAAATATCAATAATATTAAAAATTTAAATGACAGTGATGAGAACATCTGATTCTTAACAAATATGCAATTCCCACCAAGATAGATGAAGGACAGAAATGTTTGAATATCAAATATTTTCTCAGTGTAGAAAACAAATTCTCATCACAGTTTACCACAGATTCATCTACTCGTGTATAAAAAGGGATCTGCTTTCTAAAATAAATTACAAGATTGGACTTCTGTTTTTCAAGACTCTTCTTGTAGCGCTCATGTCCTTCTGCCCCTTAAGCAAACATCTGGGTAAATTCACAGTGTGATTTGTGGGGGAAAAAAACAAAAGAAAAATCTGTCCATGTTTTCCAGGGGCTGATCTATTACATACTCTGGGGAGATCTTCTTTGTCTTTGTGTGGTAAATAACCAGTAAATTTATTCAACAATTTAAAAAAAACAGCAGTTGAATATAGATTATTACAAAAATTATGCCTAGAGTACTGGCTGCAATATGCTTTGAGGTGAAAGAATTGTATTGTTTAGTACACATGTAGTAAAGGATGCTGATGGCCTGCAGAAGATTCAAATGAAGACCTCAGTTATTAAATCCCTTAATTATGAGAATGAACCAAAGTTGTTTGCTTTGGAGGGGGAAAAATAGGTTAGTAAGAAGGATTGTTGAAGACTTTAAATGATTCAATTAGAAAGGGTCTCATCAGATAGACAGTTTGAAGCAGGTCTGTTTGGTAGACCTAAGAGCTCAAACATTTAGAGGAAAGTAGAAGGGAAAGGATAAGACTGGGGAGTCCATTCAAGAAAGTCATAACCTGTTGCCCTACCTTTCAAAAGATTTCAGAACATTAGGTGCATCTTATGCTCACTTAGTCCCAGAGGGAAGGAAATACTATTTTTTTAAATTCTTTTCCTATTACTTATTTTTTAAAGTGATTGTTGAAGGATAATGATCAGTGAAATTTACTTGGCACCTAAATTTACCTTCACTTCGCATGCCAAAAGGGAAAAGTTCATCACTTCATTCTTGGGTTGCAGCTTCAGTCTGGATAGTCAAATAATAGTCTGGTCTTCTCCAGGTGACTGTGAACAGCCTTCAACTGCAAGCAGATCACACAGATGCCTGATAGCTTCCCTTCCATTGTTACAAGACCGCTTCCCTTCCATTTGACACACATTGGTATTAATCTTCTGCAGGTTATACAAAATGCACTTTGATTTACCATATAGAATCTGCTACACTGCCCTTTTGTTAATAGGAGAATTGGGGGGGGGGGGAAAACTGTTCAGCTTTGAGGATTTTCTTCAAAGTAGAGCTTGGAAACTATTTTTCTGCTGTACTTGAAGAATAAGCACACAAGAAGGGGAGATACCGTTTCCTTAGTATTCCTTGCAGTACAGGAAAACATTTTACTCATCTGTCAGCAATTTGAATGTAAAGTCAGGCTATAAGTGTATCCAGTGTTTTTTGGATAAATAGGTCCAGTAGCTTTCTTTGTTTGTATCCAATCTGTGACCATATCTTCTGTTTTGTGTCTGTTTACACAGGATTTATTGGCAAACTATTTGACAATGAGGGGAATCGTATCTCAGCCTTTTCCCATTCAGACTCCATATCCACACATGAACACTGTCCACCAGAGGTCACTAGATAATGTTGTGCTCTGGCACTAAATTATTTAACAGCAAAGCACGTTTGTAACTATCTTGGGTTTAAAAGACAATGCATGTAAAAACCTTCTATGCTGAGGCTGGGTGGGGTGAAGCATGTGAGGTTCCCTGGATCCAGTATTCTACTGCTACATGAGACCCAGTGTGTCATGGACAGCAGAATAGGCCTTAAACATGTAGAGAATGAATCATTATCCTCTGAGAACAGAAATTATTTCGCATAGGATACCCCTTATTCTGAAACTATGCTCACTATTTCCAGCTATCTCTGTCTATCCTTAGAATCTGTGTGTCAATAAGGTCATCTCTCATTCATCTAAATTCCAATGTGTAAAGGTGCAAACTGCTCACCCTCTCTTCATGGGTCAATCCCTTCAAACAAGAATCAACTTGGTGAACAGTCTTGACACTGTCTCTAATTTAAGTATCTCCTTCCTTAAATATGGAGACCAAAACTCTCTGCAGTACTCCAAGTGCAATCTCATCAGCAACCCATAAAGTTGCATCAAAACTTTTATATTCCACATTGCTCTGAACTAAGGCCAACATTCTTTTGCCTTCCTAACTACTTGCTGTACCTGCATACACCAGGACCTCCAGATTTCTTTGTACCACAAAACTTTGTAATCTCATTCCATTTTAATAATAATTTGCTTTCTGCTCTTTCCAAAGTAGATAACATCACATTTTCTCTCATAATCCATTTGCTATTTGTTGGTGAAAAAGTCCTGAGAACAATAGTAGGGGGGAGAATTGGGAGTTATCAGTTGTCTGCATGGGGGACAACGGTCACTCCAACCTTCCCAACAGCATTCCATGTAGGAACAGACCCTTCAATGGGACTCCTCTGCTTGGTTGAGACCTGCTTCAGCAGTTGAGGTCTGCACCATTCATGTCATTCACAGGTTTCAGGCATGGTGGAGTCTCATACATGATGTCAGTATACTTTAATTGCACAGAGGATCCAGATCAAAAATTTGTGTGTTATCAGCATTTGAAGTATCCAGTCACCTTTAATGATCACTTTTATTTGGGGAAAAAAAAATCCATCATGGTATATAAAAGCACTGTTCTGTGAGAGAATTACAATGTTGTGGTGTCTCCTATGTATTTTTGTTGGAAAGAGATTGATTCATTTAATGTGGGGAAAACATTGAAGGTGATGTTAAGTTGAATTGTTAGTGTGATTGAGAAAGCATTGGTGGTAGAAGGTGAGCCATATGTCATAGACTTCTGTCGCTAATGACTATCTTTTAACATACAATTATTAGTAAAATGACAAATTACATTAATATTTGGCAGATAAAATTAAATGTTATTTTTCACACAGAATATAAGAAAATATTTTAACATAGGAGGTTTTAATCAAAGCACTTAAATTTTCAAGTACAATATTTGTCTCCCATGAAAGATTTTTGCTTGGATGGTTTTTAATATAAACTGAAGAGGCCAGCCGTAAAGGAAGGCACACTGGGGTATTGACCTCTTTTCAGTGACCAAATAGCATGAGGAGCATTTAGATTTCACTGCTCAATTTTTACTTCCCCTTCCAGTACTAACACAGCAACACTACAATACTTGGGAAAATAATGGCCTTGCATTGTAATTTCTAACTGCAGGTTTGAGAAAAGGCTTAAAGCAGACCAACCTAGTTAGAATTCTACATCAACATAAATATATAATCCATTTCTAAAATTGTCATTGAAGCTGCTTAACATCAATATAAAATGGCAGTATTTCAAATCCAAGTGTATTTTTGCATGTTTCCTGGTCCTATCTTTAAAAGTATTCATTTGTGTAAAATATTCACCAATGATTTTAAAAATGATGAAGGCAGAACAGGAATTTTTCAAATTTACATCAGAGCTTTCTTTACAATAAGTTGAACTTAATAGCTTCTGTAAGTATAGCATTCCCAAATATTGAACTACATGAAGTACTGGCATTCTACTCAAAGTTTAAAACTGCAATATTTATTTAATCCTCTTGCTCCAACTAAGTGATGATAACTCACTGCCTTCACTTTGTGTTAATGGGATGGTAATGGCTTAAAAGTGGAATTGGTATCCTGACCACCCCATTAATAGCCACATCCATTTTGAAAGTGGACCTTCCAGCAATAACCAATTTCAGTTAAACAGCCTTTTAATATGGAAATTAGAGTTTCTGATGAGCATAGGACCCCAATTGCTGTCTTGTGTCGGAATTGGTAAGACTATGCATAATACTCATATTAATATAGAAGTATATGGTTTCTGTTAATTGTTAAAGTTAGGAAACCTTCTAAGATAGGCATTGGAGGTTGATACATAGACAGAAATGATTTGAAGGCAATTATGCTGGTAGGAATTAAATTCAACACCTTTATTACATTTGACACTTTGGCCTGCAACATAATTTTCCAGCAACTCTGTCTGCATTATCAATGTGTGATTGATATAGAAGCTGGCTGAATGGTTTGTATATTCTTCAGTAGAGGATTAAGGGACTGGTGAAAAGTGTGACAAAGACTTTTAATGCAAACTGGTTTTTGAGATTTCAGAGTAGGTGGATAGATTAGGTATGGGAATCTTTATACAATTAACTTTCTCCTCTCAGCACCTACTACAAGATATCTTACATCCTCAAGATATCTCTTCCTCTCCACCTCT